>NW_017306659.1:871317-904071 GCF_000935625.1 Nanorana parkeri
GGGAGTGTCGGATGAACGGATGATCCGACACTCCCGGCGGAGAGACCAGGGGCCCGCTGCGCGCTGGATAACGATCCGGCGGCCGGCAACTTGCTGGGCCCCTCCAGAGCCTGAGGCCCCGGGCGCCCGCACCGCCTGCACCGGCGGTAGTTCCGCCACTGAAGCTTAGTTTATCATGCCCAGTATTTCCACTTTGTGTTTACATTGCAAGTGAAATGATATCACAAGTGAAATGATATCACAAGTGATGTCACACAACTTCCTCCTAGGAAGTTTTATGATGTCACAAAGCTTCCTCCTCTTAGGTGGAAGGTAGGCAGAGCTGAAATAGCCCTTACCTGCCTGTCCCTACAGCAATCAATTACTCATATAGTGATCTGTTGCTGGAAGATTGCAGTCAGCACTAGATCATTATTAGTTGTTTTCTGTTGCTGCACAGCTGCATGGGGGTCTAGATCTAGTCTACACTGACCTGATCCATACTCCCATAAAAAGAACGTAAAAAAAGGTGTTGAAAAAGTAACTAGTGTATTCTATTAGATTACATACCAGATTAATCCACAGGTTCCAGCAATAACAGCAGATAATGTGGATGAAATTTACATTTACTGCACGCGTGTCAAATGCTCACATAAGTGAAGGTACTGTCATTTGAATATCTAGAGATCGCAGACCTGATCTTATTTTAATGTCACACTAATAATTTACACAAGCCAATTTTTTCTCCTGTGTGCAACACTTTAAAAGGGAAATAAAGCTCTCCTAAAGTAAAATGCAAAAGTTTACTTTGAGCTTACCATTTAAACTGCCATTCTACAATATTCCAAAGAAAATCACACTGATATTATTTTAATTAGCACACTTTGTTGGGTATATTTTGGTTGGTATTCAAAATAAGTAAATGCTGCATTAGGAAAAAATATATAGCCTTCTATTTTTCAATTTTTTTTTCTGTTTAATAAAATCCAAGGAAATATGTACAATATATGTAATACAGAACATGTAATATACTTACCTAAATATGCTACCCAATTAAAGCATATTTGCCATGAAAAGAATGATATGGTAGGCTACAAATGCTTTAAGGGATAGGGTGCAGAACCAAGACATCTTCGAAATGGAAAAAAAAAGCACTCTGGGACTCAAGGCAATTAGGGAGAGAAAGGTCTGGGCATTACGTGGTTAACAAAGGTTTACTGAAAACTATCTGACCTCAGATGTTTTTTCTAAAGCAAACAAAAATTGGCAAGGTGTAGAACTGCACTTCTTACTAATTCTTCTCAATATTTCACCATAAAAACACAGTGGTTGGGTAACTTCTCAAGAAACCACCAAATGAAAATGTGTAACCAGAAATTAAATCCCTCATGTGTGGAGATAATCAATTTAAAAACATGCTCTTTTAGAAATTCCCATAAACTGGATCTACAACTTCCTTGGTCAGCAAATATCTGCTCTCCAGATAAGCAAATAAGGTAAATGAGGTATTTTGGTAGCTGTAATGGTTTCTTTGCATGGGTGGACAGTGATAAAAGTTAACACCCTTTTTTATTTATCCAGCATTCTGCATTATTTTTGCATTTAAAAACTACTCCAGAAAAGAGTGAAGAATGATGATGAGAATAGAAAGAAGAAAGTGCCTTGGCTAATAGAACACTGTTAATATTTTGGCTGGCCATGCATAAGATTTCTGGGGCAGAGAAAGCTGAAGCACAGACAGATACATTATCTATCTCCTTTTAAAGTAAAACTTAAATGGTTTTATATCAATTTTAATTAGATATTTTGTAAGCTTCTCTGTTTTTAAACTCTTATTTTATACCTGTTCTAAATATACACTCTTTTTGTTGTACAGATGCAAAGGGAATTTCAGTGGTGAGCTAAAGAGACAGCACAGCAGAAGCAGCCTGCCTTGAGGCTCAATTTGTCTGTTTAAAATCTCCAAATAAGCCATTGGAAAAGGGATGAGCCATCTTATACATATTGAGTTGGAGTTATTGAATTCTGTAAACTTTGAGCTTCACCTAGCAAAGCTGACAACGCTAACCATGAATGAAGCATAAATAATATTTGTATGCAGTATTTAATTATTACCTGACTAAAAAATAGCTTTTTTAGTCAGTATGTACAAATGACTATATATTTGCATGGGCATAGATGCTCCTTATAAGGCTGGAAATGATAAGCACGCAGCAGTACAGCTCCTACAGTCACGCACTTAACTTCAGGACATGTACAGCAGCATTGTCATCCTGTGGACATGGTAGTCTTAGAAGCACATGCATTTTTAAATGGATTTTAATTAGGAGACAAACATGAAAAGCTTAATCCAGCTAACACAGCAACAGATTGTTTTTTTCTTTTGGAGAAAAAGGTTAAACCATACGCAAAAAAGCTGACCATTGTAAGCATATAATAAAAACAGACCAAAAGGGAAAAATAAGTTCATTGTTAGGATTTACATATACTTTAAGCGTTAATAAAGAGGGACTCCACTACCAGGGAAAGATGATAGACTATATACTGCAGCCTGAAAAGGTAAAAGCCATTGACCAGACTTTGTACCAGGACATAGTGGCCTATAGCATTTATTTCCATTTTAGAGATGTACACAGTTTTTACCAAAAGGTGGTGTTATTCTGTGGTTTTGCCTGAAAACCATACAGAAGGGATATCCTACAATAGATCTGGTTGGATTTGTAAGAGTATTATTTTGAAACCAAAAGATCTTAATGTAAAGTTGGATTTAAAAAATGGTTTCTGTATACAATAGACCTCAAATATGTTCCTGCTATGTAACCTATAACATCATAGGAGAGAGCAGCCACTGGAGGAGAAAGAATCTCATAAAATCAGAATTTATTTAACATATATATATACTGTACAGTAAATAGCAGTATAAAACCAAGCAGCCAATACCAAATATCCCAATGTTTGCGTACTCAGTGGCACAGTATTAAGGTGCACCCTTGGTTTGGACTACAACTGTGTTTATAGATAGGAGGAGTAAATCTGCAGTGGTGTCCAAGCCCCAATAGATTACAATAATGTCTAAGCCAAAGCCACAGCTAAAAGGATGTAAACAGTCTTAAAGTCATTTTGAGTTGTAGTAAATATAGAGTAACTATTGTCTCCACATCAGCATCTGCACTGATTCACAGATGTGATTGCAAGCCAGCAGAGCCATGCATGGAAATATTTGTATCAAAATGTGGTTTGAATACAACCTCGACCCGGCGGCGATTCCAAAGCGTACATTGATATCTGAAGCCTCACCAATAAGCGTGCAGCAAGGTGGTTTCCTCTAAATAGATAGGCTTACACAAAGGCCCTGGTCCTACAGCGGGGGTGTGGCTTTTGTGAAGGGCTGCTGCCTAAGACCCACACCTCTGTAGCACTGAGCCCGCCCTTAACAGCAGGGACCGAGGCAGCCCTGGGAGACCTCATCTGCCCGGGTAGCTCTCATTGTATCCACTTCTCCTGATCTCATTTCTAGACAGCTCGCTCCGGTCTACAACTGTGTGATTCAGGGAGACATGAAGTGTGTTTTGCCCTCTGCCCTGTGTGATCTCATCAGTGACACACATCTTCCTGTCCTGGTGACTGTAGTCCTCTACTGATGAGCGTGTCACCATCCTCCTCCTTGCAGAGTAAACCTTTCCAGGATTCCTGGCTATCTGCAGTTTTTTTTCTATTCTGACAGCGGCTGACATCAGAATTAAAAAAAAAAAAACAGAAAGCCGGGGAATGAATAGCAAGGCTGCTATTGGCCATTTCAAATTGCAATAGCCAATAGCAGGCTGGCTATTGCACCCGCCCACTGCTGCTGTCAATCAGCAGAGGTGGACCTGAAGTTCTCCTTCAGTTCCTCTATGCTGATTTACAGCAGCAGTGGCCGGGTGCAATAGCCAGCCTGCTATTGGCGTTTGCAATTTGAAATGGCCAATAGCAGCCTTGATATATTAATTCCCCTGCTGTTTTTTTTTTTTTATTCTCATGACAGCCGCCGTCAAGAATACAAAAAAACAGAGGGCACCTCCCTGAAATGAGTTTCTTTAAGGTTGGGATGTCTGGTATATAGATGCCTAGTCTTAAAGAGTGTACCTTGACCTCTCCCACCCTAGATGTATACTGCATTTCACAGTCGTAACTCACTCCAATGTTCTGAGCTTGTGGCCAAAATCTTCTCTGTGATGGCCATACCTGAGCAGTTGATCTCCATAGACTAGTTGAGCAGTTGATCTCCATAGACTAGTTGGCCAATTCCCCAGATAGCAAGGATAACTTGCCACAAGCTTGTGGCAGGGTTAAATTGTATTACTTGTTAAAAGGAGAACTATGGGGTTAAGGCTTTTCCCCATAGTTCTCCTTAGGGTAACGGGAGGACGCAAACTAGCGTCCTCCCGTCACCCTAGGCTCAGTATACCTCGAGCTGCTGCTTGCGGTATACTAAGACGCAGCAGCTGAAGCGGATCATGACAATTATGTCTGGATCCGCCCAGCTGCTTGACTGACAGCTGGCTCCCTAGAGGCAGAGCCAGCTGTACCCGCCCCCCTCCCCCCGTCCGTTCCGCCAGTCAGCGCTGGTGGATCGGAGCGGGGAGGGGGGAATCCAGCCCCTCCCCTGTCACGGTAGAGAGCCGTGACAGGATCGAGACGTGAGCGAACGCCGGTATGTGTTCGCTCACCTCCCGATCTACTGAGCCGACCTGCGACAGTCACATTGTCACGGGTCGGCTGGAACTATGAGGTGAGTGAAAAGCACTCACCTCATAGTTCTCCTTTAACTTGCTGCACACATTCCTTGCAAGTTGTAGACTTGCAGAACACTTGCAGCACAAGTTCTAGTTGACACTTTTTGAATTTGTAGCAAATTTGCTTGGCAAGTCTACAGCAAGAGTCCAGCAGGTCTTCGCAAGAGCTCTGCAAGTGTACAGCACTTTTGCAAATCATGTTGATCTGGAGACTTGCAATACAGACTTGCTGTAATTTAGCAACAAAATTGTGAAGCTTGGCAAGCCTAGCAATAGTTTAGCAAGTCATTTTCAAAATTGCAGCTCAATTGCTTGCTATCTGGGTCCTATCCAAAAAATATCAGTTGATATGCTTGCCCAAGGCTCGCCCTCCCATTTTTTACAGGACCATCAGTATAAGCAGCCTAATTAGTAGTTTTGCCCCTGTACATGGACTTCATGGAAACAGTATTAAAGGATAACTATGAGGTAAGTGTTTTTCACACATTCTCATAGTTAGAGCCGACCTGTGACAAAGCTGTGACCAATCCTCCAGCGCTGAGTGGAGGAACGGACAGGGCAGGGGGCGGGCACAGCTGGCTCTGCCTCTAGATAGGTAGAGCCAGCTGTCTAGTTCTCTTTCAAGATAAAGTTTTGCACTGTTAGCATGGCTGATCATAATTTGTAGATAGACAGATTAGACTTTCTCTGTGGTTGGCTAAAGCTCTTGGGTGGTTGTTATTCCTAAGACAGTAGTAAAATTAAATGTTTGCTGAAGTTAAACTAATTTGACTAGAGCCTTTTCTTTAAGTGGTGAAAAAGTGCCAACATGAATTCCCACATTAAGAACTGAGTATTTGCATTCAGTTAGCACACAAGATGACAGACATAAAAATTCATGAACATTTGGCAGATATGATCCCTTAAGGCAGAAAGGTGGGCTTTCTGTTCACGTTTTAGCTTGGATTTGGCAAGAAAACAGGAAAAAGTCTTAATAAGCCTCTATAACAGGCTGCACAAATTTTGGAAGAGTTAATGATGAAAAGGTTAGACATTTTAAACCCATTCACTGAATAAGAAAAAGATTTATGTCATTTACAGATATAGCAGCATTTAATTAGACAAATGGTGCAGGGTTACGTTTAAATGTAAAAAGAACAGAAACAAAAACATACATACATGATTATATTTGGTTTTTAAAGTTGCAAGGTCCTCCTTACCTCTTTATCCTTAAAATATTATTTCTGTGTTGTGCTAAAGATATAAACTAAATAAAATAACAATCATCTTGTAACAAGGACACTCCACTGTAGTCCAGGTTAGTCAAATCAAATGCAGTTTATTTAGGGCAAACAGAAATATATCTTGCATCAGCAGCAACATAAGACAGTTCCCTTTATATGGCTCAGTAGATTCGCTTATGAGCCCTCACTCTGCTCTCTCAGCAGTGTGTCGTAGCGGTCCTAGGGTCACCGACCTTCCTGACCTCTCCCCTCGTGGGCACTCAAACACATCCCTCATGTGTCACTGGCTCTCTGTCTCCTCGGCTGTCTACGAGGTGCCTCCAGCACACACAGCCACCTGGCTCCCCTCTGACGTCTGGGTGGAGGCCTCCTGACTCCTGAACACCTCTGTTCCTCTTCGCAGCTGGAGCCCAGAACACTAGCCAGCACCCTTTCCATAAGGGCTATGCACAGGTGTGCAATCATTAGGTTCTGGCCCCTACTAAAGCATGGACCCTGGAATGGAGATTTCATCCCTCTCAGTTGTCTTTGAAATCTCCCAGTTCCAGGATCCCATGCCAAATCCGGGTTTTCTGGAGAGAACTGCAAAGCCAGTTCTTTCCCAGCAAAATAATTTGTTTCCTGGAACTGCTCAGTCTCTCTGGCTGAGAGTCCTGGGTTACTACAACCCCCAGTTCCACTGTGGGATTGCCACACAATACCACAATATATAGCAAACACTTTTGTGATAGTGCCACACAATAACAGATTTCTTTAAAATAGTGAAATAATAGTAAAACAAGCACATAAATAGTCCATGTCAGACAAAATGCCCAATAGTGCAAAGATTTACACCAAATTCATACAAAAAATTCTAGTGTCCCATAACTGGTGCAAACAGGTGTGCTTAATCCTCCGTACTTCCTGTGACCTCCACCGCACACTCCCTTGGCAATAACGCTTTTGCTTGCACTTTCCTGTAACTATTTCCAATAGTAAACACTTGCGCTCCCAATCCATTTACAAGACCTGTATTATAAGCAGAGACAAAAAACAGAAGACTCCATAGTTTACTAGTCCGTATTAAAATGTTAAAACTTTAATACTCACAAACATATGTAGACAAATCACATCCATATAGGGTTAAAAACATCCTGCTACATGCTTCAACTCTTTTGTCCGTCGGTACACCCCCAGGCTCCTCCCTACGTATGTTATGTCCAAAACACGTGACTTCGTCAGAGGTAAGGAGCTTTATCCTTGCTTAACTTTGACCTGTAATAAATGAATACATAATGAATAAATGCCACCGTCGCCCGATATGCATTTAGGTGTTCCAGGTTAGTATTTATTAGTTTATGTATTATAGGCATTTCTATAGTGCCGGCAACATAGCAGCACTTTACATACTATTTATTCACATCAGTCCCTGAGCTTAGAATCTAATCCTATCCCTGTTTCAAATGCGCACACACACACACACACACACACACACACACACACACACACACACACGAGCCAATTAAGACAGCACGTCTTTGGAGTGTAGCAGGAAACTGGATTACCTGGAAGAAACCCAAGCAATACTAGGAAGAACATGCAAACTCCATGTAGATAGTGTCCTGGGCTGGAGTTAAACTGAAGACCTCAGTGCTGCAAGGCTGTATTTCACCAAATAATGAAAGAGGGAGAGGCATAATATTTATACCTTAAATATCAAGCAATGGCAGCTTAATTTTAATTTTAATGGCAGGTTCCTTTAATTTTTGGAACACTTAGGGGGTTATGCACTATGTTATACACACATTACACATTACTGTGTTTATAGCAACAACTTCTGCAGTATACAATTTCAGTCACTAGATGGCAGTGTTTATAAATTCTGTTATCCAGTATCTATGGTACATGCTCTGTTGTATTGAAAAAAGGTAGAGAATACAGCTGTGGCTTCCTTCCTGTTTTCAAGCCATGTGCAGCATGCATATCAGACTGTGTGCTTGTGTTTCTCTGTGAGGCTGTGCAAGAAGTTCCAACAGCTGTAGCTTCGGCTGATCCTTCTCTCTTCGGCCGTTGGAGCCCTTCGGTGCCAAAGGTAGCTGAGCCGAAGGCATATGTTTCGACTCGACTGAGCCGAACTGATAGCCGAAGCGTGGAGAAAGATCGTCCGAAGCCAACCGATCTCCATGCAATGACAGCTGGTCGGAGCCAGTTGTAATGACAGATCAGCATCCCCAAATGACCTGGGGATGCTGCTCTGTCAGTAACAATAACAACTGGGCGGAGTTGCTTCCATTTGTGGCATTTTAGTCCCGGCCCTCCTTGCTGGTGAAATCACACTAAAACCCCAAGTTCTCATAACTCATTTGTGCTAAATACCATAAGCAAAATCCAGATCTAGCCAAGCATTAAACTATATAGTAGCAAAAGTCCACATTTGGGCCCAGAAGGGGATTGGGAAATATTAAACTCTCAGACACATATATTATATTTATGATTCATCATGCAGCACCCTAGACATGTCCTGGTAATGAACAGTCCATGATCTACTTGTTTAAAATCAATGTTCTCTTCAAACTAACCTTGACAATGTTATCTAACAGTTCAAATGTAAGAGATTTTTCATTATGCCCCCTGATTCCTTCCATGCCCAGAGGGCCACAGTTTTGCTTTACTTTTGCATGGTCAGATGCCATTGTGGCAGCTTAACAAAAATGAGTTAATATAGTACATATACAGGGTGACTGGCTTTGGAGTAATTGTCTTTGACTGTATGATGATGAAGGCAAGGTTTAGAATTCCAGATGTTGCTGTACATCATTTTCCAACAATACCAGCCAGAAAGATTCCATAATATAAATGTAATCTTTTCTATATTAGATTACAAGCTTATTTCACTGCATTGTGTATGCAGTCTGCAACTGTAAGAGTCCCTCACAATATTTTATTTTGTTCTGCAGTATTTTAGAACACTAACAGTTTAAGTATTATATTGTTTTTATATTCCTCTTTGTTTGAACTTCTAAAAAGAAAACTAGAAGATCTGTTTCTTTTACATTCATATTGCCAAACAAAATGGTACAGTAGGATGTGTATTTTTATGTATCAACATATAAAATGTAATTCATGAATAAATGCACATTTTTTTAAAATGTATTAAACTCAAAAGGTTTTATTTGCCAAAATGTATGTGCAAATTAGGCCCAGATATGTGAATTGGATCAGACATATCCATGGGTCAGGATGAGGTAAATGTTTTAATAAGAAGGTCAAATATATTAATTCACAGCAACAAAAATGTTTCTTATTAGAATGGTATGTCACACTGTGATCTATTTAAATCACGTAAAATGTGTCTTATGTGTTTTAATTGCCTAAAATGTTTAATTAAAAAAAAGTATACTCTAGCACTATGTCTTAACACTGTATCTTGAATGCTGACTACATAATAATGTCCAGATGCTTCCATGATTTGATCATCACATAGGACTTATGAATCCATGCACATCATGCTATTCTAAGTATTGTAAGTAGAGAATGAATATTTACATATTGGCAGTTCCATAGAAGACACCCCATGGAGATCTACAGATCTTCAGGACTCTGAAGCAAGCATTCTAATTATTCTGGAAAGGGGGAGTGGTAACAGGATAGGTCTCATGACATTGCTCTGCTCCTATCATGGAGATTTCTCTGCAGCACTGTGCAGAGAACACACCTCTGACATCCAAGGCTCTGTATTCTGCATTTTATAAGCACAATGTAAAATGCCGGTGCAGTGTAGACTATTACCAGCAAAATCCTGCAAGCATGTGGCGAGGAGATTCTCCTCTCCTTTTTTCAAATTGGGCACTAAGTTTCATAAATACTTTTGCAGTTGGGTCTGGATTTGTAGAACTGATTCTATCGTCTAAGGCAGTAAGAATTCATTTAGGTGGAAGACTAGTTCGTTACAATAAAACATTTCATTTTCATTTACTGTAAAAATGTAGTGGTAACACATCACAAAGCCAATGAAGATGACACATATTTAAAATATACAGGTTAGTTAAAATCACATGCTTGCATAGATATTGGCCACATGGAACAGCACAGATAAAATGACTAAGGGCATTTAGCTAAAATCCATTCCTGATTGTAATTCTCCATATCGGTATATATAAAATTCTACCTTGCAGATTAATACTTATTATATTTCAAGTTACTAATTATCAAGTCAGGTTTGCTAGACCTCATGGATTAGCATCAGCAGGTTACAGGTTAAAATGTCAATTTAACAAAAATAAAAAAAAACTGACGGGTATGATATACTAGCACCTAAATGTGCCTGTACATAACTGCAGCAGCTTTTAGTGTCCCAATAATACAGCACATGGATTACACAGTGCACCCAGAGCACAGAGTGTACACAACACAAATCTCAGACTACACACACAGTATAGAAAGCATATAGAGTATATACAGTACAAACAGCACACATTATACACAGAGCACCAACCACAGACAGTGCACACAGTTAACACCGCGCACACACAGCACATAGAACCAAGTGCATATCTATGTCAAATAGTACCTATGGAAAGCACTGAAATCGTGCCCCTGTCCAAAAATCTGTCACCCCAGTTCTGGCACACACAGACACACACTAGAGCTGCTGGGCCTGTAAGGTTGGTGCAGAGTAAAGAATGTACAGCTGCAGTTTGGAATAGGGAACATACAGCATTGCATATGTAATGAGGCAGTGTGGAAAAGGGAACATACAACATAGCATATGGAATGAGGTGGTGTGGAATAGGGAATGTACATCATGACATATGGAATGAGCCTGATCAGAATAGGGAACATACAGCATGACATATGGCGTGTACTAGCAGAGATATTTTTGTACCCTAATTGAATGACCGTGGCCCCATTTAGACCTCTATCAGAGCAGTTCCATGATTGATTGCAGTGACAGCTTAGCCAGTTGGTCCCCCAATTGTAGCCCCAAAAATGAGGAAAGGTGTATGCCTCATTAGACTTGGTGCATAGAAATGCCCTAGGGGAACAACATAAGAAAAAAAAATCAAATAACATATTTTACAGCATTTCTGTCTCAACATACATGCACATGTGAAAGACTGTTGGGAGTCTTGCCCAGAGTATGAAATGTCAGCCCCTATGCCCTATTACTGCAATTTGCTGGTTGCATTGTTCATGATTAAGGTTTCTTTTAAGGCAAATCGCAATGGACCTGATAAAATGAATGGTTAACTCCTCTGGTCTAAGAACACCTGCAGCATTGAATATACAATAGGTATGATAACTTTCAAACGTTTCACCTCAGCGTTTGCATACTGGTTTTAGTCCATACGGTGGAAAGTAAGTTCCTGACTAAATTGTGGGGATCCTATGAGATATTTAAATGGGATTAAGAGGTCAACTACAAGGTGTACAAACCAGACAGATAGCAAGCAGATAGTCCCCTAAAGTAAGAGGATGACATACAGGAGGGTCAGATGGCCAAGTCCCCGTACTCAGCCCAGCAGCAAGTGATGAGAGAGTTTCTGCAGCAAAATAAAGATATTTCACAGAGTTGCCAGGCCACACAGATATAATCAAATATGACATTAAAACAGACCCTAAGGTTTGGAGTTGGGTTTAAGCCCCATTGTATTCTAGAGGCCTACAGACAGGCCAAAGCTAAGGAGATACAGAGGTTTTTAGACCTTGGGGCAATTGAGGAAGCCAAAACTGAAGGGCATAGCCCTAGTTCCCAGGCCTGATGGTTCATTGGGGTTGTGCAAGGACTTCCAAAATTTGAATGCAGTATCAAAGTTTGATGCCTACCCCATGCCCAGGGTTGATTTGCGAGGTTGGGTCCAGCAAGGTTCATAGCCACTTTTTGATTATTACTATTACTAGGTGTTATTGGCAGACGACACTCATAGAGGAGACAAAACAAAAGACAGCATTCCTTACCCCACAGGGTTCTTTCCAGGGTTCAAAAACCCTTTCCGGCAGGGGGTTTCTGCTACATTTCAGCAGATGATGGATAGGATTAATAGGCCTCATCAGCACTTCTCAGTGGCCTTTGTAGATGATGTAGTGGTCTTTAGCATTGAATAGTGGAGTCATCACCCCATGCTACTGGCTGTCTTGAACTTTGTACAAGAAGCAGGTTTAACAGCAAACCCAAAGAAATACATGATAGGTCTGGAAGAGTCGCAGTATTTTGGTTACACCATTGGGCACGGCCTGATAAAACCCCAAATACATAAAGTAGAAGGGATTAGAGGTTGGCCCACTCCTGTTAGCTCAAAGCAGGTTAGAATCTTGCTGAGCATTGTGTGTTAAGTGGGATTTCCCCGTGTACTCCAGTTTCCTCCCACACTCGAAAGACATGCTAGAAGGTTAATTGGCTCCTGTTTAAAATGTCCATGTATGTATGAATGTGCAATAGGGATCTTAGATTGTGAGCTCCTTGAGGGCATGGACTGATGTGAATGTGCACTATGTAAAGTGCTGTGTAAATTGTCGGCGCTAGTTTGTAAAATGCTAGTAGTTTGTAAAATGCTAGAGGGCATAATAAAGGATTATCTGGTAGAATTTGTTCAGGAAAACGGGATAGTTAATGACAATCAGCATGGGTTCAGGAAAGACCGTTCCTGCCTAACTAACCTGCTAACTTTTTATGAGGGGGTAAGTAGAGATATGGACGGAGGTAAGCCGGTGGATGTGGTATATACACTATGTAACTGTGTAACTATGTATATAAATATCAATAATAAATCATTTAAAACATACAGTAAAAACACATAACATATAGCCAGAGGGGGAGATCATTTGCATTGGAAGCACAAAACCTAGAGCTGGGCTTTAAAGCCATGCAGCTTTGTTAATGGTCTGCCCCAAACTGATTTCAATGTCATGGAGCAGTAATAATCCTGAAATTACTGATGGATTATTACTGCTACTAAATGGATCTTCAGTCAATAAATCTAAGGTCCTATTTATCCACTATGTAGTGCCTAGTAATATCACAACTAGTACATTGTTTCACCTCTCCAATTATGAGAGGAGGTGTTTTTAAATTGTGATCTTTATATATCCTTACACAAAAATTGATTATAGTGACTATAATGTTGCACAAAATGTCTTTTACCCTAGTCTCCAATCAAAGAGTGGAATGAGCCATTGATAATCCAAAAGTTATGCTTTTGTGCCTTTCCAGGCATATATAACATCCCTAAAATTAACAATATCACATATAATACATCATAAAAACGTGTGCACAACTTGTTCCACCATATCCCATGTATTGCATGATGGAGTGGACTGGGATTCTGGGGCCCACTTTTTAAAAAAATCTGGGGCCCACTTTTTAAAAAATTAAGGCAGGCAAAAAATTGACAGGAATGACAGTTACGACGTCTGACAGAAATCACAGACCCCCACTAGGTGATTTTTACTACATTTTTTGGCCACATACTTGAAGAGCACAGAGGGACCCCATTGTTCCCCTCCCTATGGGTTTTTTCACCTTTGATTGCATGTCTTGTATCAATAGAGGTCCCAAACATTTCCTCTTCAATTGCTTCAGGTCATGTGATAGATAAGTACATGAAACATGTCCATAAATTCACTGATTGCATTTTAAACAATATTGTACTTTTGTTCCCTAAAAGATTTGTAAAGTGTGTTCGTGTGATACATTTTCTATCATTCTTTTAGTGAAGCAACTAAAATGAAAATATCAATTTACCACCCCTAGTAGCAAAATCTGGGTTTGCCACAAGTTCTAATTCTATTTGCTCATCCTTATCTTCTACTGCAAACTATGTTTAATTGACATTACATTTTTTTTCATTGTTAGAAGTAGGGATGAACCGATACTGTCACAGTCCAGCAGGTTTGATGTTGTATGGATCTCAGCTGCGGAGGTTATTATATAGGATTAAGGGGTTGGATCAGTTTGGCGGAACCCCAATGCACTCAGTACCAAGGAGAACCGTTTCACATCATGTACCCCCTCCTATGCTAGGTGTCGTGGCTTACTACCCTGTACTAGTTATGGAAGAACTAAGGTGATGGCCCTATAGTAAGAGCAATTTGGGAAGCGGCAACAAATAGGTAGGAGTAGATCCGCATAGGCTGGCGGACGGCAAGATCAATGTTGTAGCTACTGCCACACTATCTCAACAGAGCAATGGCAATTCAATTTAGACACAGTTCAACTAGTAGGCAATGATTATGCTAATCACAGTTCATCAAGTTGGCAATGCGGTTCAGTCTGGAGGTGCAACAACAGGTATATTCACTGGCTATTTCAGGTCACAATGCACACTTCAGCATAAGTAATACTTGCAGTAGTACAACAGGTGTTTGATTAATTGGTCAGCCAAGCATGAACCACAATGCAGCACAACCAGGTATCTGAGTAGGAATAACAGATGGGTAATTTCCCAGTTACTTGCGGTTTGCTTGATGGTACAGAGTAATTGTGGATGGCAATTGGGGTGATGGTTGCAACCTCAGTGTAGGTCCAGTGCCAAGTCCCTGGTGTGCGGTAGCAGTTCACAGTCTCCAGATCAGCCTGTAACACTCTCTCTCCTGCTCTGTACACAGAGCCACTCGCTCGACGTTCCAGAATGATAGAACATCGAGTGAGTGGCTCAGCTGTGTTTTTGAGGAGGAGCTGCGGCCAAGGGGAGGAGTCGGCCGTGATGTCATGGACGGACGGCACGCCTCAAACACGGAGCTCTGATCCGTGTAGGTCTGTGACAGATACTGATAATAGTATCGGTATCGGAGCCGCCCAAATGCTCCTGAAGCCTATACCAAAAACGGAATGACCGGAGTCATTACACACTGCTCGGCTTCCTGATTGGTTGGGAAGCTGGCTCCATGCTACCTCATCACCAGGGAGCATGGAGCTGGCTTCCCGGCCAATCAGGGTAATGACTTGCCCTCTGGCTTCCTGATTGGCTGGGAAGCTGGCTCCGTGCTTCCTCGTCACCAGGGAGCATGGAGCTGGCTTCCCAGCTAATCAGGAAGCTGGCGGTGTGTAGTAACTCGCGTCCCGGCTTCCTGATTGGTTTTGAAGCTGGTCAATCAGGAAGCCAGGCGGTGAGTCATTACCCGCCCCTCAGTTTCCTGATTGGCCCAAAAGCCGGCACCATGCTTCGGTGACGAGGGAGCGTGAAGACGGCTTCCCGGCTAATTGGGAAGCCGGGCAGCGAGTCATTACATGACGCACGGCTTCCTGGCTAATCAGGAAACCAGGCGTCGAGTCATTACATGCCACCCGGCTTCCTTAATGAGATTTCCGGTATCGGTATTGGCGAGTACCAAAATAAAAAAATATTGGTACTCGTACCCGATACCAAAGGAAAATGGTATAGGTGCATCCCTAGTTAGAAGGAAGTTACCCGCCTAGAAGACATTGCTTTTTCATTGCAGGAGTTTCATTTCAATAGAACAGTCAAAAGAAATGTTTTCTATGTTACACCATAATTATCTTGGGGGTATTACCGTATTAACTATAGGGTCTGTACAAACTGGCATTGACATCAATGTGACTTTAAGGCCATATTTCAGTCAAACTTTTTGTTCTCTTCTAGAAAAGGGCCTCCCAAGGAATGCATTTAAATTAATGGACAGTCAAACTCACACAGACTGGACATTGCATCATAAGTTCCTTTTGAACAAATGCTTTGCTTAGTGTACACTTTCTGTCCCAGAACTTGGATGGTGCTCAGTGTGCATACAGATGCAGGAGGCACAAGGATTTGAAAACGGATTTCAGGCAAGCATGACATTTAGGAAATTTACATTTTGCATAGTTACATAGTTACTCAACTTTAATATAGTGATTCAGTAGAATAGCTTCTATTTCCATGATATTGCCTCAGACAGAGATAGCATATTAGTGGAGAGGTGAAACTTAATCTATCATAGCAGATACATCATATTTTGTTTTAGAATTTAAAAAATGTTAATATTACTCTCAGTGACTTTTTAAATCTAGCTTTGGAAAAGGCCTGTTGTATTTATAAAATCATTTATATGTCTGTGTCCTTTGGTACTTGACATCTTGCAATATTTATGACAGTAAAAGAGTCACTATTCAGCTGAAATGACAAAAAAAGCTTAGGTGAACTGTAACAGAATGTTTTATACATATGCAAGTTTACTGACACCTTTGGCAGTCTGTAAACTGAACTCATTTCATGTGACGTGCATTTGACTGTATTTTAAATGCCAGCTGATAAAAACAATTTGCATTGTATGCAGACACATCCAAAAAGGCTCTTAAAACTATGTGACATAATAACACTGCTCAAAAAAATATCTGCTATAAATGTTTATACTGTAGACTTATTCTGCTTTATTTTACCCCTCTCCATCTGTCTAAAGTTGTTCTTTATATTTGTTTTTCTTCTATCACTCCTCACTGAGTGATCAAGAGCAGTACAGTCTGTGCACTGGGTATGATGAATAGAAGGTTAGTGCAACATATTAACGTTATGGACAGATAGCGGTTTGATGTAAACAAGTTAGGCTAGACAAGCTGTTAATTTAATGTCCCACAAAACTTCTGTTTAAAAGGTACCAGTGCAAGAATAGCCTCATATATCCCTTAACCCCTTCATGACCAGTGACGTACACAGTATGTCATGTTTCTGAACAGCTGGCTCCAACTCTCTCAGATCGGCTTCCCTGAACTTCCGGTCCAGTACAAGATCACAAGGGACAGAGCAGTCTCCAGCAGCTGTCAGTCTACTAACTTGAAGAAGGAGGAATAGAGAAAGGGGGAGCAGGAAGCAGAGGAGTGGCTAGCCTTGCTGTGTCTGTGTGTCTGTGGAGACAGACACGTAGCTTAGTAGCACACACAAGGGTGGCTCCATAGGATCCTGCAAGGCAAAGTAGACACCATAAAACAGGATATCAGGGCCAGTGCTCAGGGGACCAACTGATTCTGCAGGAAACTAAAACCTTTAAACATCAAGGAGCAGCATCCATGGTAAGTGATTTAATCAGAATTTGAAATAGGTCAAAACCTTTTGACTTTAATATCACTTTAAGCTGGCCATATGCTGCTAAAATTTAGGCCAAATACCCAAATTTGAGCAGTGTAAAAAATACAATAGCCTGTTTAGCATGGACAGGGGAATTGATGGATTTCAGAGGCTGAACTTCACACCGTGTATGGCCAGCTTTACTCTGTTTAGTTTGAACGCAATATTGATCATTTTAAAGCTGTGTATGCACTGGTAGATTCTCGACTTTTGAAGTTTCGTACTAAAAATCTTGTCAGCACATTTGATAATGCTTTTAGAGACCTGTAGAGTGTCGCTCAAAATGTTGTTTGATTTTAACATTCAATTTTGGAATGAATGTAATTTCTGTAATCGTTCATTAGTTCATTGGGGTGCAAGGCGGATGCACCTTGTTCGCATCCCACTCCACTGAAAAAAAGTACAGTATGTCGTTCCTATCGCAATGGGCTCGTGTGAACTGAGCCCGTCCGTGACCAGGCAAATTGCCTTGTCTTGTGATGGGCCTGCACTGGAAGCAACAGCCAGCATAGCCATATCGCATGTTGTGTGAATCGACCCTAAGAGTACAGGGGTTATAACAGAAAAACAGGTTGGCAAGGAGGTCAAAGATCAACAAAAAAAATCTATGACAGTTGGGTTCTTTTAAAAAATCCAAACAGACATAATGTGCTAGTGCAGTTATTGGAACAGACAAGTGTGCAAGGGAACAGGATGAAAGGTAGAGACAATTAGAGTAAAAAGTACAAAAGAAACATGTGGTCATTTGGGATTGCGTACATTATACAAATACTGTATACTTTAGTTCTCTTTTCTGCATATAGCATGCTGTGTTGCAGCTAGTGAAGTAAAGAGCCAGCAGGTAAATATATAAAAATTCAGGAATAACACACTAAGCTCACTGTTTAAACTGTTCAGGACAATACATCTACTGGGGACATGCTGGCAATGGAAAAGGGCTCTGCTAGTCAATTAGCAAAATTCTGCCCAAAGGCCTAAATAAAATTACATTTATTTAATGCCTTTATTCAACATGTTTGAACATCATTGCATAGTATCAGATGTGTATGTTTTTCACATCACTTTGGATGTTTCACACCTATGAGCACAAGAAATAGTGTTTACATGCACAAAAACAAGAATTCCACCTAAAGAAAACCTTTTTTTGCTTTATGTCCTTGAATATAGTTTGGTATCTATGTATTTCATGTGATATATTTGTATTTACATCATTTTAGATGATTGTGCCATTCCTTCTGGCACAAGAAGTAGTATGTACTAGGGATGCACCAATGGTTCATTTTTCGGTATTGAGTACAATACCATTTTTTTTTTTTGGTATTCGCTGATACCAATACCGGAAGTCTCATTAAGGAAGCCTGGTGGCATGTAATAACTCTCCGCCCAGCTTCCTGATTCGTCGGGAAGCCGTCTCCTTAGTCCCTTGTCACCAGGTAATGATTGAAACCCTGCTCCATGGGGGAACGGGTAATGACTCGCCACCCGTCTTCCTGTTTGGCCAGTTTCCTGACCAATTAGTAAGCCGGGTAGCAAGTCATTACACGTTTTCAGATTGGCCCGGGAAGCCAGCTTCATGCTCCTTAATCACCAGGTGACGAGGAAGCATGGAGCCTGCTTTCTAGCCAATCGGGGGGGACCAATCAAGAAGCCAACTTCGGAAACTTTGGGGAGCCAGCTCTAAAAAGCACTGCAAAAAGGAAAACATACAGTAAAAGATGCACTACTACTTCCATGTAAGTACCGCTTAAAATATAGTTGCCTGGCTGTCATGCTGTCCCTTTCATATCAATACTTGCAGTAACTGGAACAAGTTCCTTCTCTGATCTGCATATTTTGTCCTGGTCAGAGACTCTGAAGGTATTGAAAGCTGGGGGTCAAAGTGTTAGCCGGAAAACTAGAATTTCCAGAAGAATGCCAGTAGTGGCAGTCTCCATGTTTCTCTGAGCAAGATATTATTGAAAACAAAAATAACATTGAGGTATTGTTAAAAGAAAAATTGGAAAGCAATGTTATGATGCAAATAGAAACATGTTTGTAGATATGGGGCAGTAGAAGTCAGTATCTATAGAGAATTTATTTGCAAAGATGACTTTTATGCAAAATTGTTTTTAAAATTGGAATAAACTGATGTTAAATTTTATTAATGATTCAAGTCTGTTGCGTCTTAAAACCCCATAATATTTAATATATTGTGAATGTACTGTTAAGGGGTGAGGCAACAGACTATCAAGTCCTTTAGAATTGTGGTAATTGGTTGATAAACACATATATTGATGACAAGTGATTGTGCAATTGGATCACAAAACGTTTGAAATAATAATGAAAAAGAGTCTTGCCTCTGGCCAACTATCGTATAAAAAATAACACTATGTTAAAATATGACATGTGCAAAAATATGACATTGATATGACTTACAAATCTAGGAACGTGATTACAGTGCCAATACTTAAGCAGGCTGCAATTCAAAAACAAGGGCACTTTGGATGAACCATTTGAGACTCAAGTGCATTTAATAATATCCAACATTACCTTTCCAGATAAGAACATTAACCAGTTGACATCCGCGGTGTTAAACCCCCTTCCCATCCAGGCCATTTTTCAGTATTCAGCAGATCACACAGTTATTGTCTCTCAACTATTAGCACTGAAAATGTTATACTGAATGGCCACTCAAAAGCAAAGGGATTGCACTGTCCAACAGTGGTGGAGGTTTGGAATTCCTAATCAAGAGTTGGTTATAATAGATGACCTGAGGTAAAAAGTTGGTTGTTTCCAAAGCCAAATGAACTGAATTGATAAATTAAATACATCAACAACGCATGATTTAGAATTGTGAAGACAGGGCCTGAAATACTGTATATCAAACTGGGCAGTAATCATCACTAATCATTACTCAAGATAAGGAATTGAGATGCCTGCTTGCTTAATGTATCACACTAATAGCCCAAGGGAAACTATGACCCACAGACATTCCTAATTGATTAAATAAAGTAATTAGCTTCAACATCAAGGGAATCTAATGTGATTCCATATACTGTGACTTCTATAGTGACCCCAAGAGCATATACTGTAAGACCCCATGAGAGAGGACAAAATATTAGATGACAAGGCAAAGAAGCCAGATTATTTTTTCAATGGAAGGAATTAGTCACTGCAATGTATGTTTATCCATTTATAAAGTAGCAGAGAAACAAATACAGCATGCATGAACAGAAGCATTGAGTTAATAGTATTGATGCACTCTTACTACAGATTTTGGAAAGCCATATCTGGGATAGAAGGGCACAGAGGTAAGTGAAATTACACATTAACATATAAGTACACCTCCAGACAAAGTGCACCTATTCTCTCTGCCCCTCCCCTGATCTAATAGATCCCACCCTCCCCTTGTGCATTTACATAATTACCAAGATCTGACACCTGGGGACAGTGTTTGTTTACATCTCATGATGAAGTCCTCATTCTCCTGCCCATGCTTGTGCTACACAGGAGGCCCCAGGTGCCAGATCTCTGTATGTAAACATCTGCAGAGTAGGGTTGGATCTGTTAGGTCTAGGGGGAAGGGAAAAAAAGAATATGCAAACTCTGGCATAAGTGTACTTATTCCTTAATGTATTTTAGGAGGATGAACAGGTTTATATATATATAAATACTTTTACACTTTACATATATTTGCATGTTGTTAACCAAGATTTACACATCTTTCACCTTAAATTAAAACATTTCTCAAATTAAAATAAATTGGGAAAATGTGAGTGTTTCATGCACATAAACCATTAGAAGATTGTTTTACAAAATTATCCTCTTGAACAAGCTCTGTGCTGCTGTATTGTAAGTAGCACTGACCACCTGTGATTGTCAGTTTTTTTTGGGGGGAGGAAGGTTTAAAGTGCCACTGACCACCAATTATTGTAGGATTTTTTTAAGGTGGGATATTTTAAAGTGCCACTGACCACATGTGATTGTGGAAATTATTTTTTTAAGGTGGGGGGTTAATGTGCAACTGGCTATCAATAATTGTGTGCTAATTTTTTTTAAAGAAATTAAAAGGTAATTGTAACAAAAAAACAGCAAAAGAAAGCTCTATCTGTCTCAAAAAAATGAAACAAAATTAATTTGGGTACGATGTTCATGACCAAGTAATTGTTAGTCAAACTATCACAACTCTGAAAACTGAAAAATTTACTGAAAGGACCATAAAGGGGTATATACAAGCTAGGATTCAAGTGGTTAAAATATTTGTGCTGCATCTTTGCTTACCATCCTCATACCCATACAATTAAATGTTTCACATATTTGGTGAAAAAGTGCCCACCAACAATAACCAGCAAAGACTGACAAATTAATTTCTAGTGTACAGCAAACTGTGCACGTCTATATCTTGAGTGCAAGCACTGTAAGTAAATATTTGAGGTCTGTAAATTTTTCAAATTTCCTAAATGCAATTGCTTTTGTGCTCCTCTGAGCATGACTTTATCCTTCTCTGTGTGGGCAGAGAATGCCATCAGGAATATTAATAAACACTGTCTGATATATGTCCAGTATTTATTGCTGTACAATGTATTTACAGGAAAGAGAAATATGAAAATGATATATATAAATAAAATGTATTCTCTGACTGCATTGCTGTGTTTTAACTGACTGAGTAGAGCCGCAGTTATGTGGTAAAATGTTTTAATAACAACGTAGTAAATAATTTTTCCCAAATAACGATTATAGAGGTTATTATAAAGTACTTTGAGATGTCAGCATTTATTTCTATTAGGCTGGGTTCACACCTGGGCGTACAGAATATGCGCGTTTGACGCGCATTTCATGCCGCACGTTTTTACCGCGATTTGTGGTAAAAGAAACAGGCGACAAACGCACGTTTCTGAGGGCTATCCGGCTGTATCCTAATGGATATGCGCTGCAAATACCCCCCAAAGAAGCTCCTGTACTTCTTTGGGCGTAGGGCGTTTTTCAGCGCGTTCCTACGTGCTGTAAAACACCCAGGTGGGAACCATGCCCATAGGCAATTCTTGGTTTTCACATGTTGAGCGTTTTACAGCACGTAGGAACGCGCTGTAAAACGCCCAGGGGTGAACCAGGCCTTAATCCAGGAACTAAATCCTTAAAGAGGAACAAAAAGCTTAAAAACCAAAAAAAAAATTGGACTGCCATAGCCTATACTGCTATGGTCATTCATGACATTAAGACAAGACACAGAGAGCGCCTCCATCGCATAAAAACTTTTTAATAAACGAATAAAAAGATGGTATAAAGGTACTCACAAAGGACGAATAAAAACAGTATCACGTACCTGTGCGGAGACTGGATGTAGGAGGAGGCTTCCCTTGCAGCTCGTGTCCTAGGGACTCTGGTATTGGGGACAGAGTCCTTATAGACAGTGAGTGGCAGGAGAGCCAGAGGCGGTTCCACCGTGCAGGCCACTCCTTGGTTTTGCGGCAGGGTCTTGTAAATCTTGATATCCGAGGTCAACAGGCCGAGGTCACACCGAGCAGGCAGAGCAAGTACAAAAGGAGAAGGCGTAGGCAGTCCAGTGAAGCAATCCGAGGTCAAGGGTATAGGCAAACAAGAATGGTCAAACGTTCCGAGGTCAAAGGCAGGCTGCAGGCAAACAAGGTCAAAGTCAATCCGGGTCGATAATCAATGGTACTGGAAACAAGGATCAGGAGACGTCAGGGCAGTTGAAGAGACAATCCAGCAATGAGTAGGTGTGGAGTCTGGGTTTAAATAGTGAAGGAAATGATTTGGATAGCTCCTGTGAGCCTTTTGGATAGCATCACTTTCTGTGAGCCTTTTGGATAGCATCACTTCCTGTGAGTCTTTTGGATAGCATCACTTCCTGTGAGTCTTTTGGAGAGCGTTCTTCCGCGGACAGTCCTTGGCGCACGCATGCGCACATGGCCCATTACGGGAACCCCGGCTTGGCGCATGCGCAGAAGCAGCAGGTCTCTGACAAACAGGCATAAAAGGGTCAGAACGAAAGGTGCATATCCACCGGCTGTTCGTCTTCCCTGGTAGTGAAGTGCTTTACGCGTTTCAGAGGTCACGCCTCCTTCCTAAGAACCAATTGGGAGTGTTCATGACATTAGTTAATTTAAGACAAAAATATTTGTGGTTGCACAGATCCTCCCTTTCTAGGAGCCAACCCCTGGTTAATTTGTAATAAGAAAAAGTAGAGAAAGTTGGGGTTTTTTGGCTCCAGAAAGAACAAGTTCAATAACCTTCACTCTAGGAGATATATATAAAATGTATACATTTATTAAACAATTATAAAAAGCATTTGATATGAATGTGTTCAGGGCTGGCAACGGCCCCACAAGCATCGGGGGTGTCAGGTGGAGAACTGTGCCACCGGACACTTCTCCAACCTAGTCCTTTGGGAATCTAGGCTCAGTCTTGTTGTGCCCATTCCACCTTCCTCCACTCTGGGAACACATGCCCTTGGTCCGCTCCACGCCTGTACCAAGCACTTGTTGACCTCACACTGAAGGGACTACCTCCCTTTCCTCCTGATGAAGCGCACCTTGGCGCGAAACGCGTAGAGTCTACAAGCATTGCTATCTTTAGCATTGCTAGCACTATATCACCCCCACAAGCATTGTTCTTTCCACCTGAGGTTTATCAATACAATTAACCAATATATATATATATTTCCTTCGCTTTCGAGATGTATTTGTTTTTCTACTATGTTTTCATGTATATATGTACAGATTCATGATCACCTAGTTAACCTCGACTGTGGTATTCTAGGGGGTCATAGGAGGTTTTTCCCTCTGAGGTGTATGTCCTTATATACTTTCCATGCATATCCAATGCTTTTTATAATTGTTTAATAAATGTATACATTTTATATATATCTCCTAGACTGAAGGTTATTGGACTTGTTCTTTCTGGAGCCAAAAAAAACATATTTCTCTTCTTTTTCTTATTAGTTAATTTAAGCAGATATCTGTTTTATTACAATGAGTTACAACACCTACCAATTGTCATTTTTAACTGTGTTAGAAAAAGTGTATATGAATTCTTGTGGCTTTCTCCCTTCTGTTCTCTTAACTTATGAACTAAACATGGCATATGTGGCCCTGGTATTATCTATTTACAGTATTGTTTACAATGTAAAAAAAAGCACATACACATAATTATTGGCCAAAAATTAAAAGTTTTTTTATGAGACCTGCCCAAATGCACAAAATTAATGTACTAATTATGGTGTGCTTGCAGCAATTTACCCTGGCTACCTTTCTGATGACAGCACAGCCAATCGTGTTTGAAGCCTTCTATGCCATCTGTGCCTTTAGGAAACCTGTATTGAAAGAAATATGGGGGTTGCCTTTTTTGATCTTCGTTGCCTGATTGTTATACAGCTCCTTTTGGTTAGCAATGGAAGTCTCCAGATTTATCTAAGGACAGGTTCACTTCAATCTCCGTAATATTAAAGTGAATTTGTTTATACATTGTTCGAGGTTTTAACACAGACTAGAATTATAAATATACCTGATGTGACAAAGCAAGAATAATTATCTCGGAAAATAGTTTTATATGGGTAGACCGTGCCACGCTGATCTATGTCGTTAAATTTCAGATAATGTGTAAATAGGTTTTATAAACTGCAATTAAAACATATTCAGGCTGGCGAGGAAGAGTTTAATCAGCCTGTAACATATATAGCAGAGAAACAAATAAATCAAAGGTGCCATGGAATTAGAAATAGACACAAAGAACTCTGTCCAGAACATTAAAGTAATTGCCATAGCAGAAGTGTAATATAAATAAGTATTCAATCACTCAGAACATGTTAAGTCATTGAAACCCTTCATAACTATAAAAACTGGCAAAGAGCTGCAGCACTGGCAATCTTTGAATGGAAATGTATACAATTTATACATATGCGGATAAGTTTTTAAATAGAAAACAGCAATCATTACAAACTTGACAGCACACTGCAGGGGCTGAAGAACAGCTTGGATAATCAGTTTTGAGCAAGAAAAATAGATCTGATGTCAGTTGTCAGTTAGAGTACATTAGAAATCAATAGCACTATTTTGTAAAAATTGCAGATGTGATTAGGAGAGAAATGGGTAGAGTGGAAAAGAAACTGTGTATAAGAAGTGGAGTTTAAATACTGGACCATTGGCAGCTATGCAAGTCTGTGATGGATTCTATGAATGGAGCTGGCTTAGGAGGCCAGCACTTCTGCAGGTGCAGTGGATGTTTCCGTACAGAAAGTGTTTTTTTTGTTACACCATATTACTGGCTAGAATTAGCTGTTTTCAGCAAGAAACTGGCACAAATAGAAGATTTTTCTGAGCAGCTGAGACAGAGACAAAACAACAGAACCGACGTAACAGAAAAGTGAAGAAAGAGCTTTTCATTTCCTAAATTGTGGCCTGTGGCTGTTAACAGCACAGCTCTGATCAAATAAATGTGATCATCAGACATAAAGAGGAAGGATCAGCTGATAGTATAAAAGTCAATTATCAGGCTATAGGGAATATATATTAAAAGGGCTGTTACGTGTTTGTATATAAAATAGTTGGTTCTTTCCCTTTATAATGTTAAAGGTGTGGCTGTAAAGAAAGGGTTTCCCAAACAAGGTAGCGGTTTCTTTCTTCAGCTAGGTGACAGTGGAAGTTGGGTATGATACATAGTTTTATTTAGGTTGGCCACATAAGGTGGTAGCCAAATAGGGGAGTATATGGCTAGTGGGTGCTGAATAAAGATGCAAACCATGTAGTGGTGAAGCAGAAGTTCACATGATTAAGATGGCTGGTAGTTTCCGGTTACAGGTTTGAGTACAAGTGCAGCCAAGCGTTCAGTTGTCAAATGTCATTATAGAGTAACTCCATCTTTTTTACCATGTTTTATGTAACACCCATATTCTGGGTGTTACATGAAACATGGTAACATCTGTAGCCCCACAATCTCCAAACAGCCTCCCCTCTTACCAGCTTCTCCAAACAGGATTCTGTACATATTTTAAATTGTCACCGCTCTGTGTGACTCCACTAAATAGAAATCTATTTATTAAAAAAAAGTATATTCTTAGAATAACAATTCAACATCCCTAGGGTGCAACCAGGCAGTGAAGGCTCACAGGGCAGAAAAACATAACACCTTCCAGTGCACCTCCTACGTAGGGAGGATCAAGGGAATTGTCAGTGGAACCCAAATAACCAATTATATGGCAAGAGGGGAGGGGAGGAAGAGGAATGGGAAGAAAAAATGGGGAGAAGAGAAGGGGGAATGGTGAAAAATACATAGGGGAAAAAAGGTGGTGGAAGGGGAGGCAGGGAAATGAGAAGGGAACATAACAAATATTATTATGGTTATAATATAGCATATCATATTAGATGGTATTATGCAGCAGCAGCCATTAGGTTATAGAAGTAAAAGAGGGTGTTTTGAAATAAAACAGTTATGAGTGTGCTAAAGACATGCATCAGGGAGAAGGTCTGAAACATTCAACTTCTAATGATGGCCTGTGGGTGCTTAAGGTAACTGGGCAACCTGAAGGACGATGCTAGTGGCTGAGGAGGGGATATCCAACAATGGAACACAGATCTTCAAAAATGTCACAAGGCTGCCTCTGTTCTGATAGGTGGTTTGATAAAGTAGCAAATTTTTATTGATCAGTTGTTTCCAGAAGGAGATTGTAGTAGGCGTCTGTTTTTTTTTTACATGACATGGCTATTGCCTTTATGGCATAGAAATAGTAGACCAATGAGTGGGACCACCTCCAGTCGGAAGGTGTTAATGAAAAAACAGGTCCAGTAGATGTACAGAAAGTTGCCATGCTGTTTCCCACACCACCAACATGCAAATTAGATGACTGGGTTTAATTTGTGAAGCCAGTAGGGGTAAAGTAGGCTCTATGTAGAAATGTAAACTGCATTAGTTTATCTCTTGCCGAGGTCAGGGAGCTAAAGAGGGTATCCCAAGCTCCCTCCCGATCTTCATCATTCAAATCAGACACAGTCAGTTGCCACTTATGTATCATAGAGGTTAGTTTTAGTGAAATAATATGTATGAGATTGTGATAAAGAGTCGAAGCAAGCATGGGAAACTGGAGTGTAGGGCAGATTTCAGGCTTGTTTCCATGAGAGACATAGTTTGCCTATGAAATTGCCAGCTGTGGACCCGTGCTGCCTGTAGATATCTAAATAGAAGTGAGCTAGGAAGGTTGTACGTTTCTTGAAGTAGGTTGAAACAGATTAGTTTTTCCTGAC
This sequence comes from Nanorana parkeri, assembly GCF_000935625.1. Lineage (NCBI taxonomy): Eukaryota > Metazoa > Chordata > Amphibia > Anura > Dicroglossidae > Nanorana > Nanorana parkeri. Next base: position 898,566 of record NW_017306659.1, read on the forward strand.
CTGTGATGTCTTAAAGGGTTTTGATACCAATTTAAACTCAAAGTAGTGGGTCAGGTATAGTGAGGAAATCCAGAATTTTAGGACTTTGCCATACTGAGGTTTGTGGGGATAGTGAGTGTGGGGATCTAGAGGACCATTGTCCCACCCTCCAGGCCAGTGTAGTGAGTATTATGGGTGTGATGGGATGAGAAGCTTTTGGTTGCCGATACAGAAGCAGTTTCACCCAACTTAGGACTGAGGCTTCAAGGGCCAAAGAGGAATTGCTCGGATCAGGGGTGAACCACAAGTCAGCAGTTGCCAGTTGTGTTGCTATATAGTATTTATAGAGGTCTGGCAAAGCGAAGCCTTCTAAGTTAGTGGGTCTGGTGAGGGTGGAAAGCTTGTAGTGAGAGACCTGTGTTCTCCAAAGGAAGTAGTTAAGTAACAGTCTTCAAAAAGGATTTGGGGATCCAGGCAGGTGAATTCCTGAACAACTAAGTACATTTGGGCAGGATTTTTCATTTTCAAAAGATAGAAGGCTAGAGTCCTCAAAGTAGTGAGCAGGAACTGGAGAGCCGTAGGGGCCAGCAACGTTCAAGAACAACAGCTTTAGTATACAGGGCTACCCTCTACTTCAGTCAGCCTAGCCTGAGACAAAACATATCTTTTGAGGTGTGACATGCCTCAGTTATGGGCTCCATTGCAATTGCAAACAAGGCATGGTAAAGAGGGTTACCCTACCTTGTACCTCTCTGCAGATTAAAGGGGGTGACATCTGTCCACTTAGTTGGATAGCCAAAGGAGGTTCCTGGTATATTACCTGGATCCAGCTGAAAAAGTAGATAGATTTTTTTGTCATACAGAGCATATACACTTTCTGAATGGCAAAGGTGGCAGAGTGTAAAAATTCACAGGACACATATGTGTGAGGCCAAATTGAAAAAAGTACCACTACATAAGGTGCACTGCATCAAGGGTACAGGCAAAGGTTTTTCTGATTAAGACAGACACTCCTCTTAAATATGTGGAATAAAAACAATGGAGGGCTTTCTGTATAGCTTTGTTTTTTTGCTATTGAGATAACATTTTTATTATATATAAATGGTTCTCTTGAATTTGTAGTTAAAGCCCCTGATGCTCCACGATACTAGCCTAACGCTTGAATGTACTGAATCACCCATAAAAAAAAAGAACATATCTGACACAAAAACATGTGAAGTGGTGCAAAGTAGGAATATCTGTAGATGCTGCTGCTGCTGCTGCATAAAAAGCATAACCAAACAGTAAAATAAGTCCAATTTAAACACATCCCTGCTGCCTAACTAAACTCAAACGAAAAGCACTGTGCTGGAGCAGCCTATATCCCTAAACAATTAACTATACAGAAAAAAAACTAGTGCAACATACTGCTGGGGGAGAGAGAGTCCTGGAAATGATCCTGCTCAGAAAACCATTTCCCTTAATAGGGCCAATCAAAGAGGTAGGACAAAGAGGTGGAAAGTCTAAAAAAGGGACAGTCTCCATAGGGCTCCATGGTAAGGCACCTGCTCATATAGGAAATGATGTACGAATCATTACTTCATCAGAATGAAGACTGAAGTGGCAAAAAGGTGAGGCAATATACTTGTGGTTAGTGAGGCATCCAGTGTTGGAATACATCAGCTCTTAAATCAGGGCTACATCCTGTCTGCAGGCATCTGTGGATTTTGGTGTAGGAGCATGGTTGCCCTTTTATTTACTGCTTGTAATCTGGGAAGATGGTGAGGTGGGAGTTCTCGTATAAAAGTGATTGGTGCTTTTGTGTCTTCACTATGATGCTGTGCCGATCTCAGTAGTTGAGGAAGCGGAGTAGGAATACACAAGAAGATGCGCCTGGGATCAGAGGCTTGGTAAGTACTCGGTGGGCCCTCTCTATAACATATGCCGATGGTAAATCCCCAAGGGGAAGCAAGGAAATTTTTGGCAAAAATGGATAAATGTGGGCCTTCTACCTTTTTAGGGAAGCCTAAAAATCCATAGGTTGTTTCTGTGCAGACTATTTTCTGTGTGAATGGCCTGCTCCTGGGAGCCTGGAGTTGCCGTTTGATGGTTTGTATGTCCAAAGAACTCTCACAGATTACATCCTACTCATGGAGGATTTTGTCATGGTCAGATGGTCATGTCAGATGATGCTGCTTTCAGTAGATACAGAGTCAATCTTGCTGATGAGAGGCTCCTTATATGCCTCTATGACCTCTAGGATGATTGTACTGAGAGTTAGGAGTTGTCCTGCTACAGAGGGGGCAGTGCCTGAGTTCCAGTCGACACTGTAAATATGGGGCAATTGAAGTCCAAAATGGTTTCCAAAGATATTAAGCACACAGTCTGGCAGGAGGGGGTCTGAGGCAGTGGGTGTTTTATAGGAGGCATTTCCTATCTTCAGGGGTACCTTCAGTGTTCTATTAATGTTGTGAGTATAAAAGAAAAGGCTAGAGAAGGCCCCAGGATAATTGCAGGATCCAGTAGATGTGGATGTCATGGAACACACATCAGTTAAGGTCTACATTCTGGCCACATCCCTGGAAGTTTGTCATTTTTACCCTTCATTCCCATCAATGTCATGCCTGCATCTCTGTGTCAACTGTTCTACCCCCAGCCATATAATTCCTGTCAATTCTCACAGTACATGGCAAATTCAGTAAGTCACTAACATGATTAATGGCTGTGATCCACCATCACTCTTCTGCTGTCTCTGTGTTGTGCACATGCAAACATGTAATGTTTCAGCTTGTATAATTAAGTAGTTGTACTTGAGAGAGGGCCACAAATGCAATAGACTTAGCTGTAGAAGATGTATAAGAACATGTGAAAAATTAATCAGCAGATGTAGAAAGCATATACGGTGAAGCAACAGATTCTGAATTTGCAGATAACAAACACATATCTGACCACAAAATTACAGATTGTAAATATGTGGAAACACATCTTGCATGAAATTGGACTCTCTGGGGTTGATTTACTAACCTTATAAACACACCACGAACATGTATACACCTCTGTAGTGTGTTCCCTCCCAGCATGATCTATGGGTGGAATCTAAACACCTTTGTAGTGTGTACACACCCAGCAGGTGTGTTGTGCAAAGCCAAGCATGAATTGCAAGGTGATGTTGTGTAAATTAGCTCTATGTTGTGTTGCTTGCGTTGATGAATGCAGGAATGTAAATGCATGAGCTAACCATTTTTGTCTAAACTGTGAAGCAGCATTATATATGCATCATGTGCATGGTTTTTCCATATATGGCATCAGTGGAAATATGCTTTTAGAGACTTTTTGGTTGATAAATACGTTTTGCTGTGTGAAAATCACACACACCTGCTGCGTGCGTGTGTTTAGGTTAGTAAATCACCCCCTCTATGTGTGAAAGGCATAAGAGACCAGAAAATTACAATTTTGGCATATGCAGTGCTTGAACAAGGAATATCTGCACACAAGATAACAGTTTCTACAGTTGTTGGAGGCATATATGAAAATAAAGAAGGTTTGTTACATTAGTTAATTGCACAATGGGTCACACTCTCATGTCTCTCTGTGTCATCACCTATGGCAGTGCTAGACAAACTCCAGCACTCCAGCTGTGGTGAAACTACAAATCCCAAAGATTTGGTATGCTTGGCTCAAACAAAGGTTCCATGTCAACTTCTGGAGGACATATCTTTCTTACAGCATAGCTTTTAATAAGTTTAGGGGAATTATTTTAGCATGTCAACCCATAGACCAATTAGTTGATCTTTAATTTTTCTCAAACATTCAAAGTGACATGGTTTACAAAGATAAACAATGTAACATCATTGTCAAGTGAATAGTTTTAACATTATTAATACATACCAAGCCATTATAGAGCATTATATACAAAACTTTTGTTATTTTTTCCATTTAAAAAGAAGCAAAGATATGCCAGCATTCCAAGAAATTATAACTCAAGTCCAAGAATCCTGAGAAAAAGGATGCCTGATGCGCAGATTGGTCAAGTTAACCATTTGATTAAGCATTCATGTTTACTTAACCTCCCTGGCGGTAATCCCGAGTCTGGCTCGGGGTGAATTTTCAATGCTAGGAGCGGTAACCCGGAGCCAGACTCGGGGCTGCACAGAAAAGTGACACTCACCTTGTCCCTGCGATCCCGCGGCGTCCTCTGCTGTACGCGGCTCGAAAATGAAACTAAAAGCCGGCATCTGACTTTTAGTTTTGTTTTCAAGCGTCACAGCCGGCGGGAAATTCAAAAGTGAAAAGTTGCAATATACACAGAATACACACAATACAATGTAATCTGCTATGATTACACTTATATATCAAACTATTTCACTTCAATTTTGTCCCTAGAGCTTTTCCAGTGCACTGCCTGACACTTTTTCACAATTAAATCTAAACCAAATCACTAAAATCTAATAATGGTTTTGACATGTAAATGTTATTTCAAAATGTTTTCTGTCTTTTTAAATGCGCAGCTTCATATTAAAGAGAACATTCAACCACATTTTCCTCTTTTAAGAAAATTACACTTTTTTTCTTTTATAAATACCTTGTTTGTGGTGCTCGGCCAGCATTTCTGCCTTTCTCATCTTGGAGAGAATTATGTCCTTAGCTGCCCGCAGCCTCCTAGGATACACACAAGCAATATAGAACACACGGCAAGTGCGCTGCTGCGCATCATCAGGACCTGGATTTGCTGGACATGTAAGTATTTGTGTTGAGGATACCCAAGAAAGCCACGTAAGAGGGAAAAGAAAGAAAATAGCACAGGGGGAAAGTTCCTCTTAAAGAATACCTGGCAATCCTGACAAGATGGTCCTTGTTTAGGAGCTACCTGGTTTGGGGTGACAACTGTCTCCCAATTGTGCTCCTGTGATGTTACCCTGTCACATGCACTGCTGATCAAAAGTGGTCATGCCAACACACATTGCACGGGCATAATTAACTATTTGCACTCTCAGAAAACCAGCCCAGAGCAATTATATGCATCCTACGTGGAAGCATGAAGACAGAAAGTGGCTGGAAGCTGGAGATCACCAGCACTGAAGTGGAAATATGGGTCTTTTTTAAAAGAAAAACATGGCAGTTGTTTATATTACACAGTACTTTAGTAAATTAGTAAATAAAATTTCAGTTATTCACGTGGGTTCAAATCTACTTCAATCCACAGGGAGCAAAGTTTGTTTAGAAAGTGCATGACATTTTATGTCTATACTCAATTTGACAGAAGCAAGGTAAATTCTTAGGTAGAAGATCTAGGGTCCCTTTGAATATGAGTATGGAACTATGAATGTTTATATCTGCCACCAAAAATAATCAACAATGGAGCATTAACACAACACGAATATGAAGGTCCAGTATGGCTGCAATATCTGAAACATGATACAGAGCAAGAATTAGCATAATTGTGTGTTTTACCCCCATTGGGGTTTCTTTAAAAGATAGATCCATTATTTTATTACCGATACATGATTAGGTATTATTTTTTTTAAGCCATTATATATATATATATATA
>NW_017306659.1:904163-919816 GCF_000935625.1 Nanorana parkeri
ATATATATATACTGTATGTATACTGTATATATATTATACAGTGTTGCATACTCAAAGCCTGTAATTTTTTTATTGTTTTCATGTGTAAGTAACAGATCAAGCACCCCTTGTGTATTTCTGTTGTTCAAGTAATGGGCATAATTTTGCCCATTTATAAATGGGAATAGCAGCGTGTGGGGTATGTCAGAATTAAAGATGCAGATAACAAACAAACAAAAACTTATTTTAAGCCACATACAAGATTTGAAGTGTTTTATAACCAGTAAGAGTGGTTGTATTCAGGTTAATGATATTATAATTCAAAAGATACCCTATGGCAACAGATTCACAGACATAATTCCATGGGCTTCGTTCCTAATGGTCGCATAAAATGTGATGAGACTTCTTAAGCACATATCAAGGAAACAGCTCTGAAAAGCACTTTAAGCTGCTGAATCACTTCTGGTAATATTATATGCAGAAAAAGAATATTTCACTAAATTCACAGTTCTAAAAGCCTGTTGGCAAACCAACTTTTAAATGACAGTCACACTCAACATTTTAAGTTCAAAAAGTATTCATTAGATAAGCTTATTGGGTTGCTAAAAACAGAAGAATATATATTCCCTTTAATTGAAACATTTGTTTTACTTTGATTAAGCCTCTGTCCACATAATATACATTTTATTAGGCTGTGAAACAAATAAACAATTTATTTAACCTAACGTTGTCTATCCTGCTGTTTAAAATATGTATATAAGCACAATAGTGATTTATATAACCAGGCATAATTTTTTTAAGAAATGCATATTTTTGATATGACAGCTGATGAGGCCACTGACTGGAAGACACATTCATTTAATAGTCACTGAACAAGCCAGCAGGCTGTTTCCCCTAATTTAATTTGTCTCAGCAGGAAAACTTTGAAATGTAATATCTCCAGAAAATAAATCAAAACAACTGGACTTGCTGTATTTTTCTTGAAGACGTTTCACTGGTCATCTGACTAGCTTTCTCAATTCAGAGTGACTTGTACAAGAATTATCTGGGAATAAATGTGGTGAAAAAGGCTCCAATAAACATAATATGTTTATCAAAACCAGCATGGGGTCAGAGACCTCATGGAGGTAAGGGGGTTGATTTACTAACCTTATAAACACGCCACGAACAAGTATACACCTCTGTAGTGTGTTCCCTCCCAGCATGATCTATTGGTGGAATCTAGACACCTTTGTAGTGTGTACACACCCAGCAGGTGTGTTGTGCAAAGCCAAGCATGAATTGCAAGGTGATGTTGTGTAAATTAGCTCTATGTTGTGTTGCTTGCGTTGATGAATGCAGGAATGTAAATGCATGAGCTAACCATTTTTGTCTAAACTGTGAAGCAGCATTATATATGCATCATGTGCATGATTTTTCCATGTATTGCATTAGTGGAAATATGCTTTTAGAGACTTTTTGGTTGATAAATACGTTTTGCTGTGTAAAAATCACACGCGTCTAGTGCGTGCGTGTGTTCAGGTTAGTAAATCACCTCCAAGGTGTTGATTGCATTTGCATGATTGGAGCTAGCAGGTGTTATTAAGCCTCCCAGAGAGAGAGAAACCTGGTCACCAATGAAATGGAGTAGGAACTGGAAGTGTCATGGCAGTGCCACTGTTCTTTTTGGTTCTGTCCCATTTTTAGCTACTGTGCCTTGTTACCATACATTGAATCAGAAAAGCAAACTAAAATATCTTTTGATATGAAGTATATTACTTTTTAGTTTGACACCCACTTCTTACACATGTCAAAATACTGGTAATAAAATGCAATGCTGAAAGTATCAAGCTCAAACTCACAGTCAGGCAGTTCTGGCTGAACCTTTCAAATTGCTAGCATGCAGAAAGTGCTTTACTGCATATCATATTCAAAATTAATGTTAAGTTTTCTTGTGCTTCAAAATAGTAAGAACTACTGTATGTACGTCTTTCAAGACTGTACCCAAGAAAAAAATAAGGGCATGTAATTAAGTAGAATGTCAAGTTGGTAGAATTTCTAACGACCTGAGAAAATGCAATGTATACCAAAGGAACAGGTTGGATTTTTGTTTTCTTTAACAAATACTGTATGTTCCAATCTACTGAAGAGAAGACATGAACAATTTATATTTTGCAGAGAACCATTTTTATCAATAAACCTTCTCAAAAGAAAGATATGTTTTGCAATATTATTCCACAAATAAATCAATAGATGTAATTTGCTGTCAGTAAGCAAACTTGTAAACACCATATGAATTGTGCTTATAAAGAATGACAGCGAGTGTCTATAAAGGCTAACACAATCTTATTATTAACAATCTAAAGACAATTTCGATGTTACTCTGTTGAAAGAGAAACAGTCCCGGATGATCAGATTTTAGGACACCAACATGGTGACCTTTATTGTGAAGGTGCAAAAATGAAAAATACTTTGAGATGGATTTATGAAAAGAGGTGCAGAAGGGTTTACCTTAGGAATTATATGTTTTCTCTAACCTAGAGATTCTAGAGATACCCTTTTTTCCACTCCCCACTAAGCTGATCTAACCAGCTTCTCTCCCCTAAAGCTCCATACTTAGCTTACGTGATCTTTATCTTTGGTTGGCTGGTCCTCTTCTTTCTGGTGCCTGTGCATATCCCCATATGGGTTCTGCTGTGCATGCACAGACACCAGAAGAGAAGAAAAGGACTAACTGTCCAGGGGTAAACATTGAGGCTGGTACCAGAAAATAGGTAAGTATAGAGCTTTGGGCAAGGTGGGTCAGATCAGCAAAGTGGAACGTGGAAAAGAGTAGGGAAACTTACATAAAAAAACTTTTCAAACTTTCCTTAACCTCTAACCTCAACCGAACGTCTAACTCTAATAAATGTATATATCATGAGAAATAAAATTTTAAAATATTACTGTGTTTGATGCCTATTTACAGTGTAAGAGGTTATTGGAATCAACAAACTGCGTGGCAAACATGACCCATGGAGATTACAGTTAAAAGACAGTTTTTCATTTTTATTTCCTGCTTCTATGGAAGCCATTGCTGCCTGGCTTTAAAAAATTATAGTTTCCCTGTCTAGTGAGTTACTGTCCTCAAAGTATGCATGCCAAATAAAAGTTTTCAGACTTTACTGGAGGTGTGCTTGTTTAGGGTCATTAATTCACTATCTAGTGAAGATAGGATTAGGGCAACAATGTCAGAGTCTGCACTGTTACCCATATCTCTAAAATATCAACAAAGGCATCTTTATAAATGTTTAGTAATGACAATCTACCAACAGATACTTCTAGATAATTGCAGGCTTTGTATTTTTTGCATACCTTATTTTTCTTTTATTCCCCAGTCTTCTGGCAGTGGCCATTTTAACTAAGGGCAGGTAACTAGATGTCCCTTTACTTCCTGGAACTCTGGCACATGTGACTCGGACATGTGACCATGTACATCATGCTTTTCCCTGAGATCTAATGAGATTACAGATGAGATTTCCCAGCAATCCTCTGTTGATATAACCTTCCCAGGATGCAACGCTTGGGCACAGATTACATGATTTGTACCAAAGTGAACCAGGAAGTAGAATAAAAGAAATTGCAAGTAAAATAAAAATATGTTTGTTTAGCTAATGAATGTAAGATGATTTCATATAAGCAGCAGCATGCTGATGTGAGTTTTAGTCAAATGGGTTAAAGGTCCACTTTAAAAACAAGTGGGCAGGGTCAGCTCCCTCATTTCTATCCTCACTGGTTCACTTTGAGTATACTGGAATTGTACACAGTTTGAAGCAGTGATAAAAAATGTAGAGGAAAGCATATTACGCAGATGCTTTTCTCCTTTATGTCTGTGACCAGAGGACATGAAGAACAGAAATCCATTCTTGCATATAAAAGTACTGTTCTTTGTACAAGTATTTATCTGCACTAAGTTTGACAAAGGAGAGAGATGGGATGTGTGTATAAAAAAACCCTTTAGCCATCATAGTATCAGAATATGCATGTCAGATATCTTTGGTTTAGACTAGAGGCATGCTTTGGGAAGCACTTTGCCAGTTTTTGTTGTTCTTTATATGAATATCTATCATTTAGAAAAAGGTTAAATCAACAAATCACTGTTTACAGTAAAGCTACGCTAAAAAAAACTATTCCTGGAGTCTGACAGATAATGTCAGGTGACTGATGGCTGCTAAATAATATCTATCTGAAAGGTTTCCTGATATTAATAGTTTAAGATAATCCTCATGATCAGAAACCCCATGATCAGAACCTTGGCACTTGGCACTACTAGTTTCATGACCAGATTTAAAGTAACCTTGGAAACATGGACAGTGCTTTTGCTGACCTTCAACTTTTTGAGTGCCACCAGAGTTGTTTTAAACCAGTGACTTAAATTACTGAGGCCAGGGGCTGGCATGACAACCATGCATCTATTATTTTCAGAATTAAAAGGTGACTAGAGCTCCATACTCCCGAGGTCTGCTAGTATTGTTGATGAAATGTACTGTGCTGCTGTACCCGGTAAATGATCTGTGCTCCTGCTTTCATTTACCGCAATGAAACACTAGTTCATAACCCACTGCATTATTGGAAGATTAAAAAAGAGTTGCCCTAAAATATGACAAAAGCATTCACAAAGTGACCACTTAAATCTATGCCTTCCCACTGGATCAAAGAGAGAATTGAAAAAAATCTCCCTTGTGGTTCCTGGAAATGCTGCTTTCTGGAAAGGCTGTTTTACAGCTGGTTGTAGGTGCTGAATACTGATGCCCAGTCAGCTATTCCTGCTTTCATTTAACTATGCCAACTCAGATTGGTAACATTAACTTTTTGGTGCCTTATGCTCATCCCATTAATGCCCTAAACTCTATTGCAGTCGTGTAATAACAGCAGAGAGAATCATAATATACACAGTAAACATTTTGGGCACCTGGGAGCTTTTTGCCATAATGTGTAAGTATGCTCAGCATATTTGCACAATATAGCAATCTTACCTTACAAAGTGCCCCTTCTCCAGCGCTGTGATGTCTGAACCCCTCCATCACTGGAGCTTCTATCTTCACCCAGTCTTTTTCTGGGTTCAAAGTCTTCAGCCAAGTATAGGCCAGGATGACCTAACTCTCTACAAAGTTACAAAATCGTGCTGAGACTATGCACTAATGTGTGCATGCGCAGATTAGTGTACGCTAACGCAAAAAAAAAAAAACTGACAAGCAGGTAGAAGCATACAGAGTCTCTTCTGCCATAAAAAGCTAGTCATAGCAAATTTAGTTGCACTTTAACTAATGTGTAACACAGTCATAACATATACCATGTTACTGCAGGACTATGTAGCACAGGAGCCATGCTGCTAGATATCCTTTTATTAAAGCTGTTATTACAAGTGTGACTGAAGACTGTCAAGACCAGGTCTTGTGCCTAAATACATTTGTAGTTAAAATATATTCTTCTTTACCATCTCAGAAAAATAAGCAGCATGATGTTTCTCCTTCTGAATGGTTACATACAGCAGAGTGTAATAGGGCATTTTAAAGCATTTCATATTTAGGAAAGCAAGGCAAGAATTTTTTTCAGCTGACATTTCTCATCAAAGTCTGGTGCTTCACCCTATTTCAGTTTTAACTTGAGCTGAAGTATTAATGCTAGATTTTTCAATTTTACATGGTAGATCTGTGTTAAATGCAGTCCATGCATCCTGCATACTTTTCAGCCTGTTGAATATTAAATGATGCTCTGGGAAAAAAAAAGTATCTGGATCAAGGTTCTGAAATCACTCATAATCATATACAGTATAATACCTTGCAAAGATGAAAGCACAGGCTACTGACATTGCATGCATGTGTTTATGTTTTTATTTGTATATATTATCTTTCTTTGTATATTATGTTATCTACTACAAAAGTATATCTTTTCATCTTTTTTTCAGGTAAAAATGAACAAATTGCATATCACTATTTCCTATTTACCACTTGTATCCAGCAGGTGGCAAGCTATAAGAATACTATGACCTATACTATGACTCTTTCTGCAGCTCTTGTACTACAAATAGACAGTTAAATGAGTCAGAGCTAAAATTCCTTACCCGCATAGTCTAAGGGTTGTGTGTTAACTCAATTAAGTTGTATGAATAGACCCTTAAGGTGCCCATACACCTAACGATTGTCGTACGAAAATTTTCGTTCGACAAATAATCGATCGTACGACCGCCGGCCGAGTGTCCCACCTTGTTTCGACTAGCTATGTACGATTATCGTATGATTATCGTACGATCGGTCCAGAACTGTCGTACGGTCTTATGCGGCCGACGGAAATGGGCTGACGGCACGCCAAAGTGGGCGTTGTCGTTCACATTATGTGTTTAAAACCCTGTGACCACACTGCATTCGTCCCCACAGTTGTTTGATACTAGCAAATGATGGATCTGGATTCTTCCACAATGTATGCCATTTTGTTAGGTGTAGCTGCTATTCGAATGAAGCGCCAACGCAAGTCCACTCGAACCCGCTTATGGTGCAAGAATTGGCTGCGGAAGCGTGACATTTACTCCCATGTTTGTCTCTTGAATGAGTTGAGGGAGAACAATCCGGAGGACTATCGAAACTACCTCCGTATGCCGGAGGAAGCATACAGAACACTGCTGAGTCTGGTCACCCCCCTAATCCGTAAGGATGACACCGTGCTGCGCCAAGCCATACCCCCCGACCAACGCCTGATAGCCACCCTCCGATTCCTGGCAACTGGTCGCAGCCTGGAAGATTTGAAGTTTTCCACTGGGATATCAGCACAGGCACTTGGCCGTATCATACCTGAGACATGTGCTGCAATCAACAATGTCTTACAAGAAGAATATTTCAAGGTAATTTCTTTATTATAAACATGTCTGACAGCAAATGCATAGAGTATAACTGTCAAGAACTACACACAAGAACAGTATTCTGAAACATTTTAATGTAACAATGCTAGTGACGCAAAGTTATAGGTTGGTGTATGTATTGGGGCCCACCCACCCCTGTGAATCAGTATCCTGTGCAGGAACAGCACCCCAAAATCTTGGCTCCTGCATATGACTACGGTCCCCATGTGCTGATTCTTCCGGCCCCCGTACATACTGAGTGGCCAAATGTCCTACCTGCTTGTGTTGCAGTTGGGGAGAGTGTAGTTGCAAACATATATGCTTTCATAAAGTAACATAAAATATGACATATATCATGGTACAGTCACAGATGTATGTCAATTTGTGGTAAACATGTAAAGAGCACTTCTGTGAAGTAATGTATGCCTTGCACACACTATGACATTTTTTGGCAGCCACTCAATTTATAGTTCTACGTCCACAGTAGTAGAACATCTATTTAAACCATAATGTCAATAATTATATACACACTATTGATAAACCTAACTATGCTTGTTTGTATGGTAGTTGCATTCAGCATAAACATTGCCCTTTAGACACAAATGTCTGTAGCTTGCAGCCACTGTAAGTGGCTTCTGTCAAACTAGTCAAATATAACTGATCAATAGTAAATTTGGTGCAACATACATACATCACACAAAAAGTGTATATAAAGTGTGACAGCCATCAAACCGCCTTACACAATAAAACAAATGTTACATGCATCCAAAAGGTGTAATGCATAGGTTGCAAATGTTCATTAGGCGATTTTTTTAATTAACTCGGGCCCTGTATGTTTAATGCCCCCAATTGTGAGGTAAAACACAAGGGGTTAGGATATGGCTGTTTCATTCACCTTATGTGACCTTCCTTAGCTAATACAATTAGATGGTTAGTGGTCCTAATGACTCTGGGAGTCGCAGTGTGTCCTCCGGTATGTTCTGTGGACAACTCGAGATGCAAAATACTAATTGAAAACGTACATAGCTCGTTATTGAACAGTTTACATTTTTGGTGACAGATGATGATGTGGACGTCGTCATAGTGGATGAGGTTTGCCAGGAAGCGTCACCTGTCGTCAGCAGCAATGCATCGCTGGGTATGTGCTATTGCCCCAAATGTTAATAATATTTCTGTTGACACTTACGTTACCCCACGAATTGATCAGTGATGCTTTATTTTCAGAACAGCTATCATGTGGACCTCTGCTGGGTATATGGTGGACAGAGCACACCACAGATGCTGCACAGCCCCCTGTGCCTGTGGGGGGCTGTACATGATCTGTCAAGGTCTCTAACAGGTCTCAGATGTCCTTTGCTTTCTATCTGTCAGCCTCTGTGGGGTCTATCGTTGCCTCTGCAGGGTCTCACGTGCCCTTAGCAGCCTGAGAGCCTGCAGAGACCAACATAAATGATTCACATGCCCGCTGACAACACACCCGCTGACAACACACAGAGCACATCCCCTTATCGTGCGGACACCAACGCAGACCCCAGCGGGAGTCTGTAAATTCTGTGTCTGTGTGGGTGTGGGGAGGACCAACTTGCGTCTTTCCTAGGGCACCATAAAAACATAATACACAACTGGGGTGGACGTTGTCAGTGGTATTTTGATCTTCATTCATGACATACTTATGGATGCACATTGCAAATGCTGTGCATTAAGCATTTGTGTTAGGAGTGCTACAGATACTGCAGATTTCATGAAGTGGTCCACTCACATCGAAGACACAAGGATGCTTGGCTGAGTGCCAGTGTAAAACTTGGTCCACTTCCATTTTCAGGCTGTTCGCGCATGTCAACAGAGAATCGTACGACTTTTGACGAACGACAATCACACACACTGTACGATAATCGTACGACTGCATGTAGATTTTCAAACACGGTCAAAAGACAAAAGTCGTACGATTGTACAGTAATATCGGTCGGCCACTACATTCACATGCTGCGATTGTCGTACGAAAACTCGATCGCATACGATTATTGTACGACAATCGTTAGGTGTATGGGCACCTTAAGACTATTCATTACAACTTGCAATAGCATTACTGAAATGCACAGCAAGACACGTACTGCCGTGTGCTGCAATGCCATTTTTGTTGGAATAGATCCCTAGTACAATGCACTACACTGCAGCACACCACAACATTCATGCCATGCGTTCTGATGTGCTTCAAATGGCACAAGTCTGTTTTTGGCTGCATTGGCATTTTGAATAGGCTACTGTAACACGCACGTTAACACGCAACACAACATGTGATAATGGGCATTTTTTAAAGCACACAAAGCAGTCCTAAAGTGTGTGAATCCGGTGAAAAATCTGCGCTATTTACCCACACACAAACATCAAGGGACAAAGTTAAGTAGAATCTTTGGTCATAATAATAACAACGTAGTAATCGAAGTTCATATACATGGATAGCAGTTTCCTCACAAAGTACCTTGGTAATAAAAGCTCCTATATATTCTCTGAACACATAAATTAAAGAATGATCGCACTCCTCCACTCCAAGCTCCTATTATAATATTATGTCCAAGATTCAACAGATTACCAAAAATGTGCAGTCATTCATATCCACTGCCTGCAGAATAATCAGCTCAAACATTCTGCACAAATATTGTAATAACTTTCGATGGTAAAGTTTCTCCTCAACTTAACTCAATAAAAAGCACAGACTCTCGAGTAAATTACAATAAATATTCAGTCATTCATAAGAGCATAAGTGTAAAGATCATTCAAGAACATGGGTTGTTGTTATTAAAAAGATCCCATACCATCTGTAAAGAGAGTTTAAACCTTCTCCACAGATATTGACTTTAGAGAAGCTTTTTGTATATAAGGTTTGAGCTGATTATTCTGCTTGCATTGGATATGAATGACTGAACATTTTTTGTAATCTGATGGACTTTAGACAGAATATTGTATTAGGAGCTTGGAGTGGAGAAGGAGTGTGGTTATTCTTTTATGTACGTGTTCAGTGGATATAGAGCATGGTACTTTATATGGAAGCAACTATCCCTGTATATGAGCTTTGAATATTGAATACTACAGTAGTTTAATATAAATTACTATGTTTGTGTTATTTTGAGTGATCAAAGATTTTTCTAAACTTTGTGCATTGATATTTGTGTGCAGGTAAACACGGCACATATTTCACTTAATTCACACATTTTAGGATGGCTTTGTGTTGCTTTAACAAATGCCCATTAGCAGACATTGTAACAGCCTTCTTAAGAATGTTTGGTGTGTATGGGTCCTCAAACAAACTTGATGCTGAGAGAAACATGGGTTTTGCTATTGTGGATACCTTCTAAAAATATTTCCTGTCAGTATTTTAGAGTCACTATAACATGCTTGTTCCAGGTCAGTAACCTAACAAATATTAAAGTTAAAAAAAGGAAAAATATCTTTAAAAATCTTAGCATGATTCCCAAGCAACTAGAGCTCATCAATTTCAGCTGATGTACCTCTGTCCACACAGGTTTTTATTTCACTAGTCATTAGGCAGACAGAAGGAATGTATTCAGTGCTGAGCTTTCTTGCTGAAAAGCAAAGCATTATTTGCGAAATGAGTGTCATCGATGCACATTTTAATTGTTTATTTGATAAACAAATATTTCAAACAAATAATAACAAATTTAAAAAAAATATGGTTTATAAACTTGAAAACTAAAAGAAAAATAAATTGATCCAAAACCATTACAGTTCACTCTTTTCCATAAATGCAATAGCTTTGCTTTCTATGAGTCTAAAATCATGTCACAGTATTTGCTTGTGTGAGTTTCAAACAGCATTGTCCTATTCACATCTGTTGGCATGACCGCCATTCCTGCTTTGAAGCTGTTTGGAATTTGAGTCTTGTTGAAACTTTGTTCTTTTTTTCTGAGCCAAGTTTTCAGGAAAACACACAAATGTTATAAACAATTTTGTAAATTTTATTAAAAAGGCATTCTCTGAATTAGGACAAAAATATTACTGAACTGTAAAACTCATAGCCTGATTTTAGGTTGCTTAATATTGTATAGGGGTAGCTTATAGTTGAGTCCAATATGCTTCTGGCCAATAAATAAATCAATACACAGAAACAGACAGAGAATTATGTAGATGTAGCAGTTTCCTTTCTTTTGTCTGTTCTTCTTCCCAGTTTGTGTATTTTATACTATCCTAGAAAGTTTGGTCTATTCTTGCAGTGAAATATGGATACTGTAAATGCAACATAACTTCAGTGATATTTTTAGTGGTAGTATAATTAAGAACTTCAATATTTAAAGTAAATAATTCTCTGTGTGTGGAAACCAATTTACAATGCACTGAAGATCATTGTCTGCTATAATTAATAATGAGTGCACCATATATTTTAAACAAGGCTTAGCTGAAAGGATAAATAATTTAACTTGAGGAAATTAAAAATTTACCAACATAAAAACTATGCTTAATTTAAACATAAATCATGTTGAAAGCATTTTTGCTCTATGTTGTACAAATGCTGCTAGTGATGAGCTGAATGTGCCTGAGTTCGATTCGTGGGAGGTTTGGCAAACTTAAAAAGCCCACACATTGTGAAATCAATGTCAATGGGAGGTAATTCTTGTAAACTAATTTACTCCATTTGCAAGGCTAATATGCAAGGGGCATTGGGAGCTGGGCATTGCCCTGGAGACATGTACCAATGCAAAAACAATTTTTTTTAAAATACCAACTCTTTTAATACTGATTCAGGTGTAACATTAAAGATGCTTGGGGGATGCCCTAAACCAGCCTGGGAAATGGCACATCGGTAGAATGTACTAGAGCCAAATGGACATTTATAGAGAAAACAAACTGCTAAATTACATTTCCTTCCTGGCTTTGTTTTTTTTTTTTTAAATGACACGGGTACTCTCTGAAATCATACAAAGGGCATGGGTAGCTGGATGTCACCATGGGGAACATGCTCCAAAGCAAAAAAAATTGTTTAGCGGGTGTATACAATTTAAAACTGCATAGGAGACATTTACAAAGAAATAAAACACCATGGCCACTAACATCCTAACAACCGATGGTCCTGAGCAGGAAGCTTAGTAATACTACTGCAAAATGTATAACTTCCCTCTGCAGATGGAGTTTCATCTTGGCGGGTGAACAGCTATTTAGTTTGCCCATTTGGCAGGTTTGGGTCAAACCCTGCATCAGCCCAAACTTGAGCCCCATCCCTAATTGCTGCAACAACTGGGGCTATGGTAGCATGTAGAAGTAAACATATTGATATCAAGCCCAAGAAACAAACTGATTCATAGCCAGTGGTGTCTTTCAAATGTACCCAGATACGATCTGCCTGTTTTAATTGCATCACTTAATTTAGCTTCTTTTTTTACAATTTTTTAAAAACACATACTGCCCAATGCACCCATCAAACACACATTTTTAAACAGTCCTGCTTTAAACTGTTCAAATATCTGCTGTAATTTTAGATTATAACTGAAAAGGGTGGTGAGGGAACCGTTGCATTTATTTATATGATGGTATACCTCAACATTAAAGCGCCACTCTGCTGAAGGTAACTGGTCCTCCAAATGGTAGAGTGTATCTTCAGGTACAGAAAAGGCAGGTGGGGCAGGATGGAAGTGGCTTATATGCAACTTACTTTTTCTCAGTAGAGTTAGGCTAGCTGCTATCCTTCTTGGTGGTAGAGTTTAAAGGGTTACTGGGGTTTGTGTCTTACAATGCAAAAATGATTCAAAATATACATGCTCAGGTTTAAAAAAATATGTTTATATTATAAATATGTTTAATAATGTTTAAGTTGAGACAAAATTATAGATAGGGTGAATTGCAGGCAGGGTATATATTTGCATTATTTCCTTATCATTATTCCCTTTTCCCTAAAAGCAACCATGTCCGTGTTTTACTTTGGATATACCAATCAGCCTGTTAAACATCTGCAGAAGGCTTTCTAAATAATTAGCATTGTTAGATTACATAATTACAAAGCACTCTAACAAAAATTCATAAGTGGGAAGTTTCCATAATCTACCAACTGACAGTAGTGGTACTTTCTGACTGCACTATTTCCCCAGAGACCTGCAAAACCCTCAGTTAAAACATAGTAATGAAATGTTTACGGCATTAAGCCAATGTTTTTTCATATAAAAGAGTTACTGCACATAGAGAATCACAGTGTCAGCCATTGTTTTTCTATCGTGGATGAGCATCACATACCAAATATGTCTAGGCACCAGAAAAACACCAATGGAAATCATTTGAGAAATATTTGTTACTATAGGCACTTTATCGTTGACATTTAAATGCAGTTGTTGTCTAACTGTTGTTGAAGCTACCTGCATTATTCAAATATATCTCAATTAGTCTGATTAACCATGAACATGAACTTGTCTATTTCTGGACAGTATTCAGCTTTGTTCAACAAGATTAGGCAGGTTTTTTTCTGGATCAGTCTCTTTGCATTTATTTACAATAAAAAAGAATGCAGAATGCAAGCATAAAATAATATTGACTAATGATAAATGCAGGTAATTAAAAGACGATATACCTGGAACAACGCATGGCAAGCAACAGTAAAAAGTTATGACCTCCATAAAAAAAGTTGAGAACAGTTGAGACTTTACTAAAACAAATCCGATAAAAAATTGTGCATAAAATAACATTATTTAACATTGGTGTAATCAACAAAACTCGGCCACATGCCAGCATTTACACTTGATAAACAAAACCGAATGGGAAGGAAAGAAACAAAATAATACACGGACACTGAAAATGAAAGAAAACAGTGCAAATAGGAAGCTCCCTTTCCTGAAGTATCTAGTTTAAAATGATATTGAAGGAGGTTAGCCTATAATTCAGATCCAAACCTGAATGTCATGCAAACCCTCATCCACTATGAAATGGTGCACTAGTACTAGCTCCACCAGACATTAGAAATGTTTATTATTATTATTATTATTAGTTTATTATTATCATGCAGCTACAATTTCTCTGTAATATCATTTAACACATCTGTCTATTCAGCTAAGGATGTTTCCTCTGTACATTTCCAGTATCTCGGTGTAATATCCAGGTGTAATTAGTGCAAAGAGAGACTTGGACAGTACTGTCCAAATTTTGAATATCTGCAAAACTGCTAAAATCTTATCCTGAACTTTATGAATCAATAGAAAACTTCAGTAAGTATGAGGAAGTGAGCCACAATTCATTTGTCAAAACCAAAAAATCTCAAAAATATCCAAGGTAGGACTGTTGGGAACGTATTTAATCTTGCAAGCATTTTATAGACTTGCCGTTTTCTGTGAACTTTGAGTATGAATTACTCAACAGTAGCTACAGCTACATAGATCAATGAAGGCTTTTTTAAGCTAATTTACTGTATGATAGATATATTTAAAAATTAGAATGTATATAGCCAGGCAACAGGTTCATTATTTATGGAGGTTATGTTTACAAGCTATTTATTTATTATGGGCAGGACCAAAGAGACATATTGAAGTCAGTAAAATATGAAATATTACATACTTATTTTAATTTCCAGCCAGAAGGTAGACTAGGCTCCTTTTCACATGAGTTTCAAATGTTTCCAGGCTATCTTTTTAGTGGAGAGTCTCCACTAAACATGATTTATCGATACTTACTATTATTATATCACAGCCATGGCTGGTTGGGGGATTTGTTTTTAGGAAGTTATAAATGTATGTGTTTATATGTTTATATATTAATTATCTAATTTTCTATACAATTAACGTTGTTTAATACATTTTAACTTTTTTGACACTATTAGTTTGATATTCTCCTTTTTGGGATCTCCATTTTGGGGAAAGTTATTCTCTGCGATAACTGTATTTCACCTTTGGTTTGTGTTATATTCTGAAACTACAGCTGTGAACAGTAGAGAAAGGATGGCTCTAAAATATTTATTAAACAGAAATGATTGCAGCATAAAGGGGACACGCAATGTAACTCAATGCAATAGAGAAAACCAGCTATAAAAGAGCACAAATATCTGCTGATCTGGAGATTACAGTTAATACTAAACACACCCTAGATAGCATAGTCATTCACATAACAGCCATGACATAGCCCTTCAAGGTTGCTCACGTAAAATGATGGATGGTTATTAACCTAGACTATTCTTACTACATGTTGATTTCTAATTGGGCAATGCTGCTTACAGAGGAATGACTCCTTCCTTATGATCCTGTTAAGAGGGTATGGGAACTAAATTATTTTGAGATCAGATTCACTCACTACTCGCCCAACATGAGATCAGACTGTACTTTCATCCAGCCTCGGTCTCCTTGTCATCCTCCCAGCAATTGTCCCTTCCATTCCTTTCATCCCTCCCTCTCTAACCTCAACATGCTATGCTCTGTGAATTGTGAAGATGCTGCCCTTGACTGGTGAGAGCGCAGCAGATGTATATCTTCTATCTCTCTCCGCTCTCCCTTCTCTTTCCCTAGAAGTGTTCCTTCCAAGTATGTTCAAACTGTTAAAACTCTGCTGTAATGAAAAAGTGAACATTTTGTGAGAAAGTTTACAAATAGGAATGCAATGGAGGAAAGGCTTTATATGGCTGTCTTAGCTCAAAGAGAATACTAACATCTATGTATTGACTATACATGAAAGATTTACAGCCGTGAGCTCCCTGCACAGTGCACAGACAATCAAAACGTTGCTTCCAAAAAAAATATTATAAATATATTTATAATAAATATATTAATACTTTACTATAAACAAGGTTAATAGACACTTCTATGTGTGGAACATATGGCTTTTATATTTATAATCGTATATA
>NW_017306659.1:919863-920126 GCF_000935625.1 Nanorana parkeri
AAAGGCTTCCAAGAAAGCTGAGCAAAACCTAAAGGTATTAATTATTTATCCTTGCTGGATTAAAACTGTAAACCCCTGCAATCTCTGTGAACACCCCCTGCAAATGAGATTTGCTATTTCCGTGATTTGGAGACACTACTGCCAAGTAAGCAATACTTTTGCTAAAATGTGTTCAGAGAACACAGCTACCGTAAAAGAATTGTAGTGATACTCCTTTTTTTTGCAACTCTGAAAATGGTCAAGTAATGAAAATGAGTGTACCC
>NW_017306659.1:920165-936091 GCF_000935625.1 Nanorana parkeri
ATTAATTCTCTATTATGATCAGGGCTTCAAAAATAAAATTTAGCAAAATTTGTTTTTCTGAGAAATGGATGTTTTAATATAGAGCTGAATATTGTCCCCTAAAACAAGATGGCTGCCAGGCAATGTGACCTATGACCTTTATGATGCAAAAGATTAGTCATAGCATAGAGCTCTACCATTGGGCAAGGTCGCATGAGTTTTTGAGTAACAGTGCGCTTATTACAGGCTTTTGAACAAAAGGCTATAACAATAATAACAACTCTGTCAGTCAAATCAATATTAAATATTTTACATGTATTATTGTATTTTTCTTTCCTGCTAACAAGTGAGTCTCTAATATTTTTGCATGTGTACATGTGTTCTAAGAACACGTTAGCAAAGGTAATGCTTACATGGCAGTGGTATCTCCAAATCACAGAAATAGCAAATCTCATTTGCAGGGGGTATTCAGCAGCTATACTGAAAAAAAATTCTGTTGTCTACAGAGTTCCATAGATAAAATAAGTAAAAATGTACACACAGAACATAATGTGGCTGATTTACTAAAGGATGTGAGAGTGTTCACATATTAAATTGTTTGAATATTCAATTCAATTATCCAGACATAACCAGAGTATATAAGTAAACAGGGATTCTGCTGTGCTATCCCTTTACAAAACCTATAATATTCTGTGAATGGTGCCATTGATTGTTACTTTTGTTCTAAACACTTAGAGATATTATTACATCATAACTCATCTACCAAATAACTCAATTTAAAGTGTTCTGTACTTATTTATAAGAATTTTAGATACTCTGCACTAGGTATAAGCGATTTGGCTCGGCCAGTTTCATGAAACATTCTCAAAATTAAAGAAAGCCAAACTGTCTTTCTTGTACCCTATTAAGTCTAGGGGCGTTCAATTTGTTCCCTTTGTGTCGATAACAAACAAACAAACTATTGTCAAAAAAGAGAAAAAGAGGTAGAAGAGGTTGGACACTGCCAGGGGGGACATGTACCAATGGACCATGGACCTGCTGATCCCCTACTACTGTCATGCGCAACAGCACTGCTAGCACTATTGTAGACCTCCCTCTCACTGTAGTATTTTTTGGGGTGGTGAATAGAATACCTAGCTATTACTGAATCTAAGAGAATAGATAGGGGTAAAGTGTAGTGCTTTTGATGCACACTAGTTGAGGCACAGCAATGCTAAGCAATGCTAGGAAGGGCAGCTCCAACAACTGTTCAGTCCTAGCAAGACAAAATCAAATAGAATATCCCCGCAACCAAACCACACAGTATATATATTGTAACAGCAGTCACAAAATCGTCTGTGTTTTTTCTTCATTTATCTTTTAGATTTTATTTGTCCTAAGTGAGGCATTAGGCACACACATGTGGTATGGTTTGAGAATCATAGAAGCTGCTGCTAAATGTGATTCTTTCTGGAAGTGGTACCCTCTGAGTATGGCATTGAAGGCAGGTACAGGATATTTGTTTAATGGTAAAAACTTTATTGGCTAAGCTATTATTGTGCAGCTTTTAGAGCAAGCAAGATAATTTATTGTATTAAAAAATATAGACTTAGCGATAAAGAGAGATATAACTTCGTCCCTTTTCAAAGCATATTAGATTTTTGGCTGAGCATCTTTTATGTATGTGTTAAATTTAATTTCCTGCCAGCAAGTGATGAGAGGGTTATTCTCAAAAAGCTGGTAGAATAATTTGGGGTGCTTTATGGGAGTGAATTTGGATTGGTCACACTGTAATTGCTTCTTATCAGCAGAGAAGCCTGTGGTTTTGAAAGAACAACATAAAAAGTGTTGTAATAAAAGGATGTGGTTAATATTGAACACTGTGACCGTAGTAGATATAATTTAAGACTTTAGTGTTCTAGAAAGGATCAGATGCCTGCCATCTGGGTCTTGTATTTGTGATTCAATGGGGAAGCTTCTCTATGATTTGTCGTAAAGCACATCATTTAAACCAAAGGAAAGAAGTGACTAAAGTATTTGGGAGAGCAGAGGGAGAAATTGGTGCTCTGTAGTTAGACCACATCAGCATACATTAAAATCATAAAAAGGCTTTTGTCCATTGAATAGGTTAATTGAAGCCTTGAACATTTATAGATAAAAACCACAAATTAAAAGACTGAAAAAGAGAGAAGATAAAAAAGATATAACAAAGGTGAGAATGGAGACCATGTAGACCACCAGTTCATTGATAAGGATTGTTGTGTTCAAAGAAGTAAGATTCCTCCTCATCTGTGATAGCAAATAATTAAGTAACGATGTAATGGAACCAGTGGACACTAATCATGCCATCGGACATGCAGTCCTTCACCAAAAATAAAATTGCAGTAAAAAAAAAAATGAGATTCACTGCCCAAAATTTTTTTTTTAAAGTATGGCCAGCATGTAAAAATAATTAACAAACTGTCTTATTCTAACTAAATATATTGCTGTACCTTGATTTCCATCTGTGGATTCCCTCCTCTTTATGTTACACATCCGTTGAACAGTCTACACTGCGGGCATCTGTAAGGTGTAGAAGAGTTGATTTTCAGTGCAGAGAACACTATCAAACTATGCCATTAAATACCACCGTGAGTTAAAACAGGAATTTCTCTTGGCTGCTGTTCATATATTGTGGTTTATGCATTTGTTAATGAAAATAAATGTGGAAATATCTTCTTTATTAATGACAAACACATTACGACATACAACTGACTAGCATATCAGGAGATTAGCTTAGAATTTCTCAGTAAGCAATTTAGTAATAATGTACTGTATACTGAAATCCCAAAGTCTGGCTAACCAATACCACTGAATATTATGCAATTTGTTCTGAAGAATTAAAGCATAAATACCATGCCTCACTGCAATGCATTTATTTTCGTTTAATTATTTTTATTGACATTTTAACATAAAACACAATAAAGCATAAATTATCAAAATTTAAAAAGCCAACATAAGGTCACAATAGCAATTGGGGACATATTAGTGTTACAATAAATTTTAATTTAAAAGGTATCGTATGTTCCATTATCAGAAAAAAGTAAAACACAAATACAAATATGTAATATATTGCAGCTCCCCTGTCTTTAGTTACATAGTTACATAGTATTTGGGGTTGAATAAAGACATACGTCCATCAAGTCCAACCCATATAGGTCCACGCATCATCTCATTCTTAGGGATACTGGTATCCCTGGATATTACGGTCCCTCAAGAAATTGTCCAAACGTTTCTTGAACAAACCTACACTCTTGGCTGAAATCACTGCCGATGGCAGTGAGTTCCAGACCTTAACCGCTCTTACTGTAAAGAACCCTCTTCGCCCATTGTGCTGGAATTTTTTCTCCACCAACTTTAGGTGGTGGCCTCTAGTCTTTGTAATGGAGTTAATCTCAAACAGTTTGTTGCCAATGTTGCTGTCACCATTGAACATCTTGTACATGAAAATCATATCCCCCCTTAATCTCCTTAATTCCAGCGTAAACATGTCTAAGGTCAGAAGCCTTGTCTCATAGCTCTGGTCCTCCATTCCCCTAATTAGTTTTGTTGCCCTCCGCTGGACTCTCTCCAGTTCAAGGACATCACTTCTCAGTACCGGCGACCAAAACTGGACCGCGTACTCCAGATGTGGCCGAACCAACGATCTATATAGAGGCACAATTATAGACTTGTCCCTGCAATACATCCCCCTCTTAATACAGGACAAGACCCTGCTAGCTTTGTTTACCGCAGCTTGGCACTGCAAGCTACCATTCAGTTTGTGGTCTACAATGACCCCCAAATCTTTTTCTATTTCTGACTTCCCTAGCGGCATACCCATGATTGTATAGCCTATTTGTTTATTTTTATGTCCAAAGTACATTACTTTGCATTTATCGACATTAAACCTCATCTGCCATAGTATTGCCCACTCCCCTATTTTATCCAGGTCCTCCTGCAATGTTATATTGTCACGATCCGTTTCTAGTACCCTCCCTATTTTTGTATCGTCTGCAAACACGGAAACATGGCTATTTATTCCCTCCCCGATGTCATTAATGAATAGGTTGAACAGTATCGGACCAAGCACATATCCTTGAGGCACAACGCTCATTACACTAGCCTAGTCCGAAAAGGTGCCATTTACAGATACTCTCTGGACACGTTCCCGTAGCCAGTTCTCTATCCACGTACACACCACCTCATCTATGTCCATAGCCCTCAGCTTGTAAAGTAAGCGCTTGTGTGGTACTGTATCAAATGCCTTTGAGAAATCCAGGTATACCACATCTACCGGCTTCCCTCCATCCATATCTCTGCTTACCCCCTCATAAAAAGTTAGCAAGTTGCTCGATCACGACATATCCCCTTCTGCTTATTCTCGGTTGACGCTGAAAAAGCTTTTGACCGTGTCAGCTGGCCCTTTTTGCGAGCCTCCTTACTCCAGGCGGCTTTTCCCCCCGGTTTTGTGGGTAAAATAATGGCATTATATCATCGGCCCCACGCCAGAGTACGGGTGAACGGGACACTTTCTGCCCCGTTCCAAATCCACAACGGCACTAGACAGGGATGCCCCCTCTCCCCTTTGCTCTATATTCTGGTCATGGAACGCCTGGCTAACGCCATTAGACTTAATCCCTCAGTGCAAGGTCTCCCCATAGGCAAACAGGTCCATAAACTGGGGCTATATGCAGATGACCTACTGCTCTACCTCTCCAACCCCCTGGTGGCTCTCCCTTCAGTGCTGCAGGAATTTAAATTGTTCGGGGTCCTCTCCAATTACCGAGTGAATCTCCAGAAATGTGAGCTCTTTGACGTGTCGCTCACCCCCACAGAAAGGGACGGTCTTCGCGGGTCGTTTCCTTTCGCCTTGCGCTCAGATTATATTACATGCCTAGGGGTTCGAGTGCCGTCCAACCTCTCTGATCTTTACACACTCAACTTTGCCCCCCTGCTGCAATCCCTGGAGGATACTCTTGCCTCTTGGATGAACCTGCATCACACCTGGTTCGGCAGAATTGCCTTGTACAAGATGCACTTGCTGCCCCGCTGCTTGTACCTGTTCCAAACCCTCCCGATACTCCTTCCGGCTCTTTTCTTTAAACGAATTCGCTCCCTAGTTCTACGTTACATCTGGCGAAACAAGAGGCCTAGACTTCGGTATGCCCTTCTCATCAGGCAAAAGGAGCATGGTGGGGCCGCGCTCCCAGACTTAGAAACCTACTATAGAGCCACTCATCTATCCCACCTAGTAGCTTGGTTTGACTCCCTTGACCCTCCCCTCTGGGTCACCCTCGAGCGGGACCTTTCCCCAGTCCCCCTAACTAACCTTCCATGGCTGTCCGCTGACCTGCGACCTCGCCGATCGGATGAGTTGTGTTTCCTCTGTGAGGGGTTAGTCCAGGCATTGCATACACTGCGTCTACGCATTTCGCCCCTCCCCAGGGGCTTCGTCAGGACGAAGCCCCTGGGGGAGTGGCGAAACGCGTAGTTCCTGGCTCATGACTCTTCCCATCCACTAAACAGATATTACACGGACATTATATGGATATCCCTGTATTCTGCAACTCTATGAACGCCCGCACCAAGGATAAAATCTGTGGATGACGGTATTGTCTTTGCTAAAACAACCAAAAAACCATCCCTCCAAATGAAGAGGTAAGCTATACACACAGAGACGACGGAAGCCTGGACATGTGAGTAAGACTATATATTTCTTGCAATGAAAATTATTCCTGTATGGATAGACTAAACAAAATGAAAACACCCCTATACCCACACAGAAGGTAAGGGAAGACTCACATAATAACCAATGGCTATATAACCACCACGGCTAAAAAATATCTATGAGTATAACCGAATCGCCGAGATTCCACAAGGAAATTGCTTACTTCTAAACACTCTAAATGGAAAATATAGCTGGAGTAGGATAATATAATCAAAAAATATGCAAAGACAATAACCGTGTGATACATCAACACAAACACCTCAGTGACCAATGGGTGAAAAACTACATGTTACTAAAAAGAATTGACACGAAGAAACAAAGTTTCAAAACTAAAGCATCCCACTTGAATTATACGGGGCGAGTGAATAACACACAGGAAGATTATCCAACGAATAAAACAAATTTCTATATCTAATTGGGAAGTAGCCACAAGCTGTAACGATGGTGCAACAATACTTAGGGGCATAGATAGTCCTACTAAAGGCAACTAAATCCACAGTCAGTTCTGATGTTTATGTTTTTGTAAAAAAAAATGTTTTTATATATATATTTTTTCTCTTATTTTTGCGTGTATCCCGTTTTTAACTGGTCGACAAACAGAGATTGGCCGTATCTGTTACCTTTTTTGATACTTAAATAAATATGTTTTTCAAAATAATCTATATACTCATGGTCTGTCCCGATCATTAAATTAACCCTTGGACCGCCTATACTAAGTAGGTGGACCGAACCTGTTTGTTTGATTTATCCTTATATAATGGTTATTGATCAGGTAAGACGGACCTAACCCTACAGGGAGAAAGTCGGAGCTTGAATCTCCAGGAGCGTAACAACCCCTTTTTTTGTATGAGTTTCCCTATGCCCTTGTCACTACTGGGTCTGCAGTAGTGTGCATGCAGGGGACCAGCATGGGGCTACTTTGCTGTGCCAGGACTTGGAATGCTTGCAGTTATTATGATAGTAACTTATTTCACACTGAATGGGGAAATTCTATAGCAGAATGTCAGGATAGCCATCTAAACCTTGATAGAAACTGGAGCCCAAAGTCAAAGATCCAGAGAACAAGAAGTAAATCAGGGATAGAATGGTTCAATCATCCATAAGAACTTCTGTATTTTCAAGTGGACAAGTCAAAGTCTTGCCCTAAATACCATTAAAATGCTATGCCATGACCTGAATTACACCATTCAAGCGTTAAATCCCAGCGAGTTCATTCCTAATTTATACACAAATCTGATCAACAGTTACAGAAAGCATTAGATTGAGGTTATTCCCAATACACAAGGTCCCATTAGTAATATATAAAATGTAGGGAGGTTTTCTGCCTATTAATAAAAATTTTCCTCTGCAAAAAAAAATGGTCCCCCTAAAAATCCATTACCGGTCCATTTGAGTCTGGCTTAGATTCTATAGGAGGACCCCACCGCCAAAAAAAAAAAATGCCCCCCCTTCCAGAATTCAGACCAGGCCGTTCGAGTCTTGTGTGAATTTTAAGAGGGAAAACCACCCCCCAAAAATGCCATGGGTCCCCCTAAAAAGGGGTTACTAGACCCTTTTGTGAGCATATAGAAAAGGAAGGGAGGCCAGCATGCACCCTTCCGACCATACCAGTCCACATGCCCTTAACATTGGGAGGGTATCTTGCCAGGAGGGCCCCCCATTGCAAGGCACTTTGTTCCCGTGTTGATGAGGACATGGGCCTCACCCCCACATTCGGTACCCAAGAGGATGTGGGGGTATGCAGGGGGGAGGATAATGAAAATCTGTAAACCCTCCTTATAATAAGGGAACCCCCGACATCTGGCCCTCCCACTACAGGAATGAGTACAGGGGACATTGGTACCCCTTATTACCCATTCCTACAAACCGTAAATTGAAAATAAAAATAAAAACACAGTTTAAAAAATATTTTATTGAAATAAATAGCATTTTAATGTTTGTAGTAGCAATAGCACTGGATCAATTGTGGCATCCAGAGATCAATTCCACATCATTTGCACCGCCTAGTGCTGAAGTCCGCGTCAATTGGACCATCCAGTGATGAAGTCCGTGTCAATTGCCCCATCCAGCAATTCGTTCCACATCAAAGGCGGTGTCTACAGATGAACTCCGAGTCAATAGCGATGTTCCACCACCAGGCCGGCACTCACATGGCTACCGGTGTTAAAGTTTGCATCAAAGGTGGTGTCCAGCAATAAAGTCTACATCAATTGCACCGTCAAGCAATGAAGCCCATGCCAATTGCGCCATCCAGCTACAAAGTCTTCTTCAATTGCAGCGTTCAGTGATGAAGTCTGCGTCAATTGCACCGTCCAGCAACAAAGTTTGCATCAAAGGCTGTGCCCAGTGATTAGGTCCATGTCAATTGTGATGTTCTGAAACGAGGTCGGCAATGATGTGGGTTCCAGTATTAAAGTGCTCGTCAAAGGCGGCGTCCAGTAACAAAGAATGCGTTAATTGCACTGTTCAGCGACGATGTCTACATCAAATGTGCCATTCAGCGATGAAGTCTGTGTCAATTGTTCTGTCCTGCCACAAAGACCTCATCAACTGTGCGGTCCTGCGACAAAGCCTGCATCAATTGTGCCGTCTATCGACTAAGTCCACATCAATTGTGATGAAGTGATGAAGTCAGCTTCAAAGGTGGTGAAGTTCATTTCAATTGTGATGTTCCATCACAAGGTCAGCACTGACCTCGGCTCCAGCGACGAAGTCCACGTCAAAGGCGGTGTCCAACGATTAAGTCTGCCTCATTTGCGATGTTCTGCCGCCAGGTCAGCACTGATGTGGGTTCCAGTGACAAAGTCCATGTCAAAGGCGGTGTTCAGCAATGAAATTCGGGTCAATTGCAATGTTCTGCCACTAAAAGTGAATTGCGCTGTCCAGCGATGAAGTCCGCGTCAATCCCATGACAATCATGTCTACTATCCGAGCATTCCTCCTAAAAAAATTATCTTATTTTAGTAAAAAAGAAAAAACCCTGAAAACAATAACACATTCACAAAAATCCAAACTCCTTACAATGTTATTGTATACAACAACAAAAATTATATAACTCACCTGTGATAGCTCGGCTGCGAGACACGATCTACCTCGCTGTGCAGCTTGGAGAAGGACAAGAGCCGGGTCTTCATGGTGATGTCCTGATGCTCTGCCTGTGCGTGTCAGCGCCCAACGTCACTCAAATGTCCATGTGCATTGGTGTACGTGGGCAAGACAATTGGACCCTTTAAAAGGCGTTTCCAAAAACATTACAGCGATCTAGGGATAGCTATCAATATATTTGGAAAAGGAGAAGAAATTGATGCGAACAAGCCTGTCGCGATCCATTTCGCCATGAATAAACATCAAACGCATGAACTCAGGGGGATGGTTATTGAACATATACGCATGCAACCGAGAGACGATGACAAATCCAGACAACTTCTCTGTAGAGAAGCTTACTGGATATATACACTGGAGACTGTACACCCTAGGGGTCTCAATACGAACTTGAGATTGGAATGTTTTTTGTAGGAGAGATCATTTAATTGATGGAGCAGTGGGTGTTAATATTTAATGACACATCATTTTCTCATTAATTCACGCTCGGGTTGTTTGTGAATTATGCGTTACTTAGTATGGTTCCCCAGTGGGCCATACAGAAATATGACGGCAGCTCTGGGACCATGTTTTGTACATTTATTTGTACGTTTTTCTGTACAATTTTAGTACACATTTTAAAAAAAATCTATTTATCTGACCTTGCACTCAGCACTTCTCTGGTGTGATTTTTTTCCTACACGCTGAGGCCGTTTTGTTGGGTGGATTAGAAACAACATTATCTGAGTTTATTTTCATCTTAATATGACAATAGGGGTATTGACTAGTGTTTTGAAATATATTTGGTTTATAGTATGATGATAACCAGCCTATATGATCTTACCGATTACCCTTATGTTGTTTGTTACTGATGAACCTGGTACACATATCGACATGCATTTTGTGCGTTAATTGATATGCATGCAAGTTTATTTTCATCAGTTTGCTAAATATCTCATGAATGGTTATTTTCCGCTCACAACCTGGTTGTGTTTATATAATGCTTGATGATATCACCTGTGGGATTAGTGGATGTCTATGAACATTGCATAATACGGTCCATAATGTTTATTTATTACAGCATGTCACAACATTGGCAATTAATAATTTAATTGTTTTTCTGTATTTGCAATTTTTGATTTCCTTTATGTAATCAAGTAGTATTCAATTTAGTTTATACATGCATACCAGTATAGTATACACATCGCCTTGTCCATAGTACTTGTTTTAAATCTATGAACATGATCTACTATTCTGTGTCTCGCCGGTCTTTCTATTCTTTTTCACGCATTTATAAATTTTCTTTTGTCTCTATGCTTAATTTTACTATGCTTGTGCTCTCATTTCTATCTGGGCTGCAACTTTATCAGTGATAAAGACATTCGGCATTGTTGTCATGGGTTGCATAGCAACGTGCCTGCGTGTTGCCGTTGGGCAGCATTGACAACATGATGGCGTCCCGGTGACCATGGGCACTCGACTCGAATCCGCGCGCGTAGGGGCAGGACCTGCTCTTGTCTGAGATCAGGGCATTGCCTTAAGGGATTGCACAGGCAGCACAGTGTTGTAGTGGTTAGTGCTTCTGCCTTGCAGCACTGGGGGTCCTTGGTTCAAATCCCAGTGAGGTCACTATCTGCAAGGAGTTTGCATGTTCTCCCTGTGCTTGTGTGCGTTTCCTCCGGGTACTCTGGTTTAATCCCACACTTCAAAGACATGCTGGAAGGTAAATTGGCTCCTGTCCAAATTGGCCATAAATGTGATATAGAGACCTTAGATTGTAAGTTCCTTGAGGGCAGGGACTGATGTAAATGTACACTATGTAAATTGTTGGCAATATATAAATACCTGTAATAAATAATCTATACAGCGCATGCACCGAAGGGAGGGACCCTAATGATGCTGATGGAGGAATTCCCTCTGGGTGGTAAGCATCCTGTTACCCAGGCAAACAGTGGTCGTTACTCACAATAGTGACAGTGTGCTTTATAGACTGACTGAGCGGCATCTTTCTCTTCTATTCCTTTTTCTTTTCCATGAGTCTCATGTTCACAACCCTTGCTTTTATCATGCTGTGTTCAGAATGAAACTATCTAAGTAATTTAACTCTGCATCATGCTGTATTTACTCTATTTTTGAACTTTAATGGTGGAAATTTGACGTCAGAGGGTGTGGGAGTGGTGGATGGTGTTCTTCATTTATGGGTGTCTATATAAAGGTTGTGATTCTATATTATATATTGTCATCTCTGAGCCTGATGAAGGGGACCCTGCATGGCCACAAAAGCGCTTTTCATTTGAGTGACATCTATCAATAAAATGGATTTGCACTAATTTGGAAACTTTCGTGCTGGTGACAACTTTATTCAAGTTCCAACGTCAACAAGGAGACAGTATTGAAAAAACACATTACATCCACACCTGAGCGACAAAAAGGGCGTTTTTTTTGCATATTTTATGTGCGTATAAAGTTTTGCATTTGAATGAGCAGATTGTGTCACATTATTATTATTATACAGGATTTATATAGCACCAACAGTTTGCGCAGCGCTTTACAATATAAGGAAGACATTACAATCACAATTGAAATGTGACAATACAATTACAATACAATTCAAGACAAGATGGTAAGGAGGCCCCTGCCCGTGAGGGCTTACAATCTAATAGGGAGGGGCAAGTGTTACATGAAGAGGTAGCTGTGTGGGGAAGAATTGTCTAGGAGCATGATGGTTGAGCGGTTAGGTTGAGGTGGGATAGGCTTCCCTGAAGAGATGAGTCTTAAGGGATCGCCTAAAGGCAGTCAGAGTGGGAGATAGATGGTCAGGTTGGGGTAAAGATTTCCAGAGGATGGGAGAGTCTCTAGTGAAGTCTTGGAGGCAAGCATGGGAGGAGTTGATGAGGGAGCAGAAGGTCTTTTGAAGAGCAGAGGGGACGGTTAGGGTGATAATTTGAGACCAGGTTTGAGATATAGCCGGGGGCAGAGTTGTGGATGGCTTTGTAAGTGGTTGTTAATATTTTGAATTTTATGCTTTGGGCTATTGGAAGCCAGTGTAGGGATTGACAGAGGGGGGTTGCAGATTCTGAGCGGTTGGTTAGGTGAATGAGTCTGGCATTCATGATAAACTGAAGGGGATAGCCTGTGTAGTGGAAGGCCAATGAAGAGGGAGTTGCAATAGTCAAGACGAGAGATAACAAGTGAGTGGATGAGTAATTTTGCGGTTTCATTGGTGAGGATGGGGCGTATTTTGGAGATATTACGAAGGTGAAGGCGGCAGGATTTGGATAGTGATTGTATGTAGGGAAGAAGGGTGAGGTCTGAGTCAAGGATGACACCTACGACCTTGCATGGGGGAGGGTTGGATAGTTGTGTTAACCATCTCAAAGGAAAAGTTGGGGAAGGTGCACGGGAGGGAGGAAATATGAGCTTAGTTTTTAAAAGGTTGAGTTTTAAGAAGTCTTGCGACATCCAGACTGATATGTCAGTTAGATTAGTGACACGCAAGGACCCTTAGGGGGTGAGCTGTGGAGTAGAAAGATAGATTTGAGTGTCATTGGCATAGAGATGGTATTGGAAGCCATGTGAGGTTATTAACTGACCAAGGGAGGAGGTGTAGATAAAGAGAAGGGGTCCAAGGACAGAGACTTGGGGCACCCCTACAGAAAGAGGAAGGGAGGAGTTGACATTGTCAATGGAAAAAATGCCCATAAAAATATGCACAACAAAACGTGTGTTTTTGAGCATTTCCATTGAAGTCTATGGGGCCAAGAAGTGCAGAAAAGAAGCTTATGTACTTGCTACAAGCGACGGGCATATCAATATAGTTTATGCAGTACAATGTAGTACTATGTAGTTTGCGTAGAGCAATGCTCCTGCTGGCAGATGTACCTGCCATCACTTGCTGTTAGTTTGACAGGACCCACTCTGTGTGTAGGAGATACTGACAGCTTTCCTCTTCAGTGATCAGCGTAGAATCATGTTATGTGGAGCATCAGTACTGTAAATACAAGAGCAGTAGCTTAAAACAGAGCAGTCTATGAAAAGGTGAGTTTTCCCTCATATTAGAAAACCCTAAAGTGCACCATTACACTACTTATGGAATTAGTACAGAGTAAGCTCTCATGAGCAGGGCCTCCTAGCCCATTTGTCTTGAATTGTATTGTAACTGGACTGGCTCCTTTCTTTATTGTAAAGTTCTGTGCAAACTGTTGGTGCTATATCGATTCTGAAAAATAATAATAATAGTTTAACCCCTTAGTGACACAGCTTCAGAATTTTTTTTCGCTTCTAGGGACGGGAGCAATTTAGCCATTTTTGTGTGTTTTGTGTTTGTTTTAGGGATGTCCAGATACCAGTTCAGATACCAGTGCCGATACTTGGCATTTTCACTAGAACTACCAGGGTTGCAGCGGTTGCACCTGGGACCTAGCTCTGGTGCTCCACCACTGTCCTGAAATTATTAGTCTGTATTGTTTTAGAAAAACTGTCACATGACAACAAACAAAAATGTATCAGTACTTGTATCTGGAGGACTTGGACAAGTATCAGTACTGTGCATCCCTTATAAATATTTATATTAAAAAAAATAATGCATTAAAACAGGGATGCACAAATCCCAGGAGCTCCGTATGCTCCTTAAAAATGACAGCCGCCTCCTAACTTTTGAATTTTTCTATAGTCTAGTCCTGAAGTTGGAAAAGTATCTGTACATGTACCGAGTACGGTACATTGTATCTCAACATCCCTAGTTTTTTTAACCATAATTTTCATCTTCCTCATTCGGTGCACCTACACATATTTATTAGGGCTGGTAATGATTAAAATTTGTGTTCGATTAATCAAAATTTTTTAAAATCGATTAATTTCGATTAATTATAACGCATATACAGAGCCAACTACATTGGCCTATACACATACAGCACAGCAATGAAGTAATAAAATGAACTAGGATCACACTAATCCAGCACGTTATTAATCTCACATGCCCCACTCAATATGGCTGCCGCTTGAGTGGGGCAACTCAGAATAATAACGTGCTGGATTAGTGTGATCCTAGTTCATTTTATTACTTCATTGCTGTACTGTATGTGCATAGGCCAATGCCTTGGCTGGTGTTCATGCAGAAAGTTGCTTGGGCAAACTCCCCGGCCCAAGTGGCTCAGTCGGCTAATGAAGGTGGGAGGAGTCCGGTGACGTCACGGACATCGACGTGACCGGACTCCTCCCCCTTCCCTTCGTTAGCCGTCGCGGACATCGACGTCACCGGGCTCCTCCCCCCCTTCCCTTCGTTAGCCGACGGAGCCACTTGGTGAAAGAGTCCGGTGACGTCGATGTCCGTGATGTCACTGGATCGCCGACGGGACTCCCAGAAGCCGGCGGAGAGGTGAGTGTTTTCATTAGCGATCAAAATAATTTTAATCGATCGAAAAGTTTAACGATTAATCGAGAAATGAATCTTTAATTTCCACAGCCCTAATATTTAGATACTGTTTTTTTACCCACTTGAAGACCAGGTGTTTACACCCCCTTCCTGTCCAGGCCATTTTTCAGTATTCAGTCTTGCGGTACTTTGACTGACATTTATTCCGTCATGCAACACTGTACTGAAACACATTTTATACCATTTTTTGGGGACAGATAAGAGTTTTTTTGGTTGTATTTAATCACCACTACGGGTTTTATTTTTTACATGCGTGCCCGCTAGGGGGCGCGCACGAGCACAAAATAATTGCCGTCTGGAGACGGCAACCCGCAAATGCAGCAGTGCCGTCCGTCCGTTTTTTTACTACGGGCGGACGGCAAGAGGTTAAGAAACAATTATTATTACCCAATGTTTTGGTAAAATGTAAAATAGACACCAAACATGTCAAGCCTTAAAATTGCTTCCACCTGCAAAATCGCAAAAAACTACCATATCCAAAATTGACCATAGGGGGCGATTTAAAAGCTTTTACCGCTCATCAGTTTAGTGTTATTGGTGATTAATGGCCCTAGAATTATTGCTCTCACTGCAACATTCGTGGTGATATATAGCATGTGCGGCGTAATGGGCGCAGTCATCACAAACTAGCGTCCTCCCGTCACCCTAGGCTCAGTATACCGCAAATTGTAGCTCACGGTATACTCAGACGCCGCAGCTAAAGCGGATCCCAACAATTATGTCTGGATCCACCCAGCTGCGTGATTGACAGCTGGCTCTGCCTATCTAGAGGCAGAGCCAGCTGTACCCCCTCCCCCGTCCGTTCCGCCAGTCAGCGCTGGCGGATCAGAGTGGGGAATCCAGCCCCTCCCCTGTCACGGAAGAGAGCTGTGACAGGATCGAGAGGTGAGCGAACGCCGGTATGTGTTCACTCACCTACCGATCTACTGAGCCGAAATGTGACAGTCTCATTGTCACAGGTCGGCTAGAACTATGAGGTGAATGAAAAGCACTCACCTCATAGTTCTCCTTTAAGGAACTCGAGATTAAGTGTCACTTTAACTGCTCCTTTTATTTAGGAGGATACGTTAAAAGCAGTTTTCTTTACCTAATCTCCACTCTCGCAGCCTTTTTAACCCCTGCGCTCTGAGGCCTGCTGACATCATCACGCCTAATGTAGGGTCTATAGCCTTGAATGAGGACTGTGATGGACATCAGGGAAGTAAATATAGACATAGAGGAGCAGTTAACCCTTGCAGTGCTAGGGGAGCTTTTCTGTATCCGGAGATAGGCTTTAAACCAAAATGAAAGCCACATGTTGCTGAAGCCTTGAACAGTACCTGCTCATCCTCCTCAGCAGTTCACTATTGAACCAAACTGCTCTTAAAATCTAGCTGAAGCCCCAAGGGGTCGCTGGTGTGGAAATAAAGAAAACTCATCACAGGAGGAAGAGGGTGGGGGAGGGAAAGACTGAGGAAGCGAGAAATGAAAACAACTTTCTTCTTACTTGCACACATTGAAGAAGAAGAAAAAAACTTGCCTACTGTTTTAGAGGGAAAAAAGCAATTGGTAATCTGATGCCACGCTTAACCCTGAGGAGAGAAAGTCACAAGGCTGGGTGCAGAGAAAATACTGCTGCTGCTCTCATCTGCTGCCCTGCAGCTCTGAGCTGGAAGAGAGGCGAGCCTACAAGACAAGCACGCACAGCGACGAGTCCAGGGAAGG
>NW_017306659.1:936315-940804 GCF_000935625.1 Nanorana parkeri
CGGGCGCAAGGCACGGCTCGGGGAAGGCAGCAGCAGCGGCGCACAACCAACTGCAGCCGAAGACAGGGATTCGTACAGAGAGCCAGACTCGTGTTCATGTGGGGAATGGAGGAGACCAGCTCCTGACTTCAAGAGCCTCACACAAACTCTTGTCCAACTTCTCCAATGAGACAGAAAGCAGCTCTTGTCATCTCTAGGCGGATGGGTGAGCTCTTCCTGCCGGGCTGTGTAAGGAGGCTGAATGATGAAGAAGAGCAGTAATAATGAACACATCAGCAATCATGTTCCCAAGAACAATGTCCAGCTCGGGACTGCTAAGAAGGTCTGGCTGTCCTTGCTGTCTCCCCGCTTCTCCTTACGAGATTATGGCTTCTGCATGGCCACCCTGCTGCTCTTCTGCCTGGGCTCCCTCTTCTACCAGCTGAATGGGGGACCCCCTCAGATCCTCCTGGATCTGCGCCTCTACCTGGGTAAGATGCATGCTTTTTACTGCAAACTTCTTGCAGCAACTGATCCCCGGGCTCAGACAGCTGGATCATGACATCTGCACAATTGGATTACCTGTTGAGGACGTTTAGGAGGTTTACCAGTCACCTACTCGTTTGCAGTGTGTACATCTGTGCAGGTGCTTTGACAGGACCAATAACATCTGCTAGACATCACTCATGCAAAACGCCCTAAACCACAGGACATGCTTGAAAGGCATGCCCATCAGAAGTTTCTTTTTAAGGCAGGAAACCATGTAATTATCAAATATATTTATAAACTTACATTCAGTGTTTGAGTAATGAGCACCATGTTTTCAAACTAGTCTTCTACTAATGAAAACAAACTGATGCTCTTTGACAGTGCTTGTCAACTGATGCGATATAGAGGGCTTCGACTGTGGCCCCTGACATCACCAAAGGGCTGCATATAATGTTTAGTTTATTTAGTATTACAGAAGACTGTCTGTGGACATACCGCAGGCGATTGTCAGAAACTGTACACATTTGTACAGGTGGGGTTGAAGACGGAATACTTGGTCAGAGGCTGGGAACATGTTACAAGAGACTACTAGAGGTCACTGCCATTGCAGTTTCTTTACAAATCAATGCTCCTGCTACTGACTGTTAGGGTCTAAAGGGCTGCACAAGTACCAAAGGGCCGGAGGTTGGTCACCAGAGCTCTAAACCACAGGACACACTTGAAAGGCATGTTCCGCAGAAGGTTTTTTTTTTTTAGGGCAGGAAACCATGTAATTTTCTAATATATTTATAAACATAACTTCTGTGTTTTGTATTGTCGTGTGTAATGAGCATCATGGTTTCAAACTAGTCTTCTACTAATGAAAACAAACTGATACTCTATGATGGTGGTTGTCAACTGATGAGCTAAAGGGGGCTTTGGCTGGGGCCCCTGACTTCACCAAATGTTCATTATATGCAATACTACAGAAAACTGTGTGAACATACCATAGGAGATGATCAGAGACTGCAGACATGGTACTGGTGGGGTAGAAGACTAGAGAAATGGTGCAGGACATAGAGTCTGGGAACATGTTAGAAGAGACTGCTATTGTAGACCCTTTACAAATCAATGCTAACACCACTGACTGTTGGGGTCAGAGGGCCACACATCAAGTACCTAGGAGGCTCTTGGGCCTTAGTTTGTGATACACTTTGTTTAAACTAGGGCTGGACAAATCCTATGAGCCAGGTAGCAATGCTACTTAAAGGCTATCTACAGCGGGGGAAAAACTACCCTTGTGCCAGGGCTACCCACTACAAGGCTGCTTACTTATGTTTGGGGAAGCTGTGTAAAGGACTTTTTCTTTCCCAATCCCTGCTCCCCCGGCAGTGGGTGCTCACCTCTCTTACATATGCTGTGGCTTGTAGACTGTTCCCCAGCATCCTTATATATAATGCAGGGATATGGGCCCTGCACTAGATGTGATGATATTAGAGGGCCTCCGACTAGAGACTTCGGGTTTTGGAGCCTGTGGGATTCACAGCTACCCTAGACAAAAATGAGCAGTTAACCTTTGCAGTGCGTGGGTAACTGCTATGGTAGTTGTTTTATTTTTTGTTTTTAGCAGGCTTTACAAATGACAGCTGGCCACTTACTATTGAGGTTTTCTCAAGTTTTCTTAAAGCTGGTTCCTAAAAAAAAAATCCTGCTGGCTCCTGAATTTAGCAGACTGGCTCCTGAATTCCATGTTTATTTGTCCACTCCTGGTATTAAGAATTGATGCAATAGCACTGACACAGAGCTACTCATGGTACTTTACCATTCTCTTGTGTGGTCAGATTTACGAAAGATGATGTGCAGTTGGTTGTTCTGATTTATTGCACACCATTGCTGCTTTCATTATGTTAAACATGCATTTAATGTCTATGCTGCAGATTTGTTTTACTGTTGAACTTGATTACTTATATCAGGAGCAAGGTTGGTCAGTGGAGTCCTTAGCTTATTGTCATGGTTAGGTGTACTAATCGTTAACATCTTAAATGTACATGTGGCATACATTTTAAGCAAGCATAATGTGCATAATAATTTAAATATGATCTAAGGTTTTTTTTTGTTTTTTTTTTTTTTAGAGCAACATGTGCTCCTGATGCAGAAAAGGTTTATTTTATTGAACATGCTTTAGTGGATTGGCAGCTTTGGCTACTTCCACAAATAGCAGTGATGTAGGGTTAAGGAAAAGTGTATTTGACTAAGTCTCATGATAAAGGTAAAGGTGTTTAACTCGGTACTGGTAAAAGTTGTCATATAGGGTTTATTAGAGTTGCCACCAAGTGTTTACTAATTTGTAAAGTAGCAGAATTATTTGAATTGACATTTGATTTCCTATCTCAGTAATGATGGGTTTTCATAACACCCATGGACACATTTTGGTGATATTGTTGATATTCTCATGCTTTATTAAAAGTTATACATAAAAAGTATTATATATGTATATGGATGGTCCATGTCAGCCCCTGGCTTTTTAAATGACTTGGATACTCGAACAGTGAGATCTCTCTGTCATAATTCTATACTCTTTTCTTGTCCCCCTGGGAGTTTTGAGTGTTTAGTTCTTCCAGTAATGTGTGCTGCATTTTCCATGTGATAAAATAAAAAAATCAAGCAGGGACTGAAGGTCCCACTTATAGCGGCCACAGCAGGTGTATAGACCCCGGAACTCAAGCACAGTTATCTTACTACACAAGTCCCCAAGAGATATAAGAAACTGTCAGGTCTTTTGACTCTCGGCATCCACTTATACAACAATTTTGGCTTAATTGATCATTTCATTTTTGACCAAAATAGTGTCTCCTGTTATATCCATTCAGCTTTCTGCAAGCAAATCTGACCTCACACCATGACTCATGAACTGTTGTAGTTAACTACTGCAGGCACTATGGTTGAAATGACCTTTATAGTGTATTAAGTTTATTAACTGGATAACATGTGTGGCCTTTCAGATAAAAAAAAACAAAACTATGCTATAGCTTTCCTAAGGCATGGTTCACACCTGCATGTCGCGAGAACGCGCGTCCCTTTCGCGCACGATCATTTGCGTGCCGCATTTGCCGTGCGTCCCCATTGATTTTAATGGGTTGATAGACGCACAGCAAGCGCGTCAAAAAACGCATTTACCACATTTGGTGTGCGTTTTCATGCGTGCAAATGAGGAGCAAAAACGTCCATCTTGCTGGCAGTGTTGGGGTGCCATTAAAAATGAATGTCACCACTAACTGATGTTATTAATTGTGCCTTTATGGTAATATCACACTGATATTTGCTTATCAGATCAGCTTATCAGAAATGATCGGTGCATCGTATTCTTTGTTTTCATTGCTCATTGACCTTTTTTTGTATTGAAAAATGTTCATTAAAAAACATATTCGATTAAAAAATGAATGGCACCACAAGTGTGTTGCACGTTTGTGCGCATTTCCACGAATGTGTTGTACGTTTGTGCGTGTTTTGCCGTGGGTTCACGGAACGCACAGGTGTAAAATGGGACGAAGTGTGTTCATTCAGTGTAGATACTGCTCAGATGGTCAGCCTAGTCCTTTAAGTAGGGCACACACTGAGCGAATTTTGGCCTATTCAGCACAAATTGGCCTGAAAATCACTCCACATGTACACTATTCCATCGGAAGAAGTAGATAATTAGATCGATTTGTGTCGAAGAAACATGTTGACAAAAACATCGGCCGAACAGTGCTTGCAGCAGTGGCTGCTGTCAGAATACAGTGCTCACAACAGAAGATTCAGCCATCCACGCTGTTCAGTGAGGAAGGAGGAATCTGTTCAATTTTCTTCATTCAGCCTTCAGGTTGAACGAAGAAAATATGTGCGTGTATAACCAGGTTTATTCTTTCAGCTGTCAGTCACCCTGAAAAGGGGCAGATGCTTGTGAGGTCAGGTCAAAGGCAGCTTGGCCCATCAATGGTCAGGTCAATTTAGGTCACGTAATTTGAAGTGACATTGACCTCACATCCCCCCCCCCCCCCTG
>NW_017306659.1:940904-966073 GCF_000935625.1 Nanorana parkeri
CCCCCCCCCCCCCATGCTGCTTTAAGAACTTACCATAAATGATGCCTGTTGATCTGATCATTTTCTTCTTTCCAGTAGTTTTCAGCAGTCCCTCCAGCACTGGAGCCGGTCTCTGATCCAGCCCAGACTGCTGTCTCTTCCTGTCCCATGGTGTCTGTCCGACATGCACGTTGACGGCTGTGTGCATTCACTTATAGTGAGTCTCTCCACTTCTCCCCGCTGATGATCTCCTCCACTGTGCACGCACCCGCACACATCCTCCTGCACGGACGCTCGAGAAGCTGGATTTCTCAGCCGGGAGTGGCGGAGACAGAGGTAAGTATTTACCTATTTGGTAAATTGTACCTGCTACCAGTCGCGCTATCCCGGCCGCGCGGATCCGCTCCAAAAGGTATGTCGCTTAGTGTGAATGGGGCCTAATGTCACTTAAACAGGGACCCAGCGCCTACCAGTGCAGACTGAGAGGCAGAAGAAAAGTTTGTGTTGGCCATACAGGGCAGGTATTTGCTTTACTGTTTGGAAAACACAGTCAGCTGTGGCAGAGGGTTCTTGTATTTGCTAGTCTACAAGTAGACATTTTCAAAAGGACAATTGCACACTCCATGCAGATGCTTTAACAGCCATTGCCCATGCAATGCACTTCGGCTGAACCGAAGGGAGCCGAAGCCAGACAATGTATGGCTAGAATCAGCCGTAAAGGGGTTAAGTGAATAGACGAACAGTGTTCTTGCTCACTTCACTTCCGCTTGGTTATTCACTCGGCTGCCTTCGGCAGCTTAGGGAATAACTCCCATAGTCTTTAACTTATTTCATGTGTAGTGTTTACTGGAATTGCATGCAACAAACTT
Source organism: Nanorana parkeri (assembly GCF_000935625.1). Classification (NCBI taxonomy): domain Eukaryota; kingdom Metazoa; phylum Chordata; class Amphibia; order Anura; family Dicroglossidae; genus Nanorana; species Nanorana parkeri. Next base: position 941,753 of record NW_017306659.1, read on the forward strand.
CAAATTATACATTTATATGATTAAAAATAGTTTTATAGGGCCTCTAATGACAGCAGCCACACTTTTGCCATAACTAGGGATAGACAGGTAGATTTTTTGAGGTAATGAGAGTTCACACAGAAAGTAGGTTTCAAAGTGGCCACAACCTAGCATCAGAAAAGCATAGTCAGTTTCAGCATTCAATAACTTAGGCTGTTTCTCCAAAGCTGCCCTGCCAGCAACCCACCATTGGACAAAATTACATTTTTCCAATAGACTTTTGTCTAAGGAGCCAAGCCGAAAATTGTCAACAGAATAGTAACTGCATTTAATCTGTAGCAGTCACTGTTCATGTATTCCGACACTGTTTAACAGGGGTGTATGGCCAACATTACTTCTGAAGCTTCCGCTATACAGTTCTTCTGTGCAGAGCAGCATGCTCTGGCTTCCACAAGGTTTGAGAGAGTTTGAGAAAAACTGAGAGAGCTGTAAATTCAGCTGCCTCCTCTGTCAAGAACAATCACAGCAGTTGGATAATTGACTTTGATTGCTCTAGTTTTTCATTTACACACAGCACACTTTGATAGCCAAACTTCTGTCACTGCAACATGTAGTTTCTCAAAAAGTTATTATCTGAGGTGACCACAGCAACCAGCAGAACCAACATCACTAGGCCGCAGGCCCTTCCTAAAATGAATTATGCACCCCCTTGCACATAGCATTTTCTATGATCTCTTACCTGTCTCTCTGCCTTTGCCTCCATCTCTGTCTGAAAGGATGGTGCTTGGAATCTAAGAACACTTGGCCTGCATTTGCACAAGCTCACATAAAAGACCATACAGAACATAAGGATGCTTGCAAACAGGACTGCCAGCTGCACAAAATAATAAAAAATACTATAAGACCCCGTTCACATTGAGCGGTTCGCAAATCGCGCGTTTGTCGCGCAAATGCTTGCATTGAGCAAGCGAGAATCGCGGCAAAATCCGCTCCAAAAAGGGTCCTGCTGTAGCGACACACGACCCGCGACAGCAGGACCCTTTGCCCCATTGAGATGCATTGAAGAGCTATATCGCGCGGTAAATAGCCGCGATATCGCGGGAATAACCGCGCGATAAATCGCTCAATGTGAACGGGGCCTAAAAGTATATACACTCAGCGCGTTGCCTGCATTCCTAGAGTGAACTTTTAATACCTCTTCATGCAGTTCTCTGTTTTACAAACCAACATGAGCCATGTATACAGTACAGTTCTTTTACCATCTATGCTACTCCCTGTACACACACCTCTCATTCTTAGCAACACGTGAATGAAAAATGAAAATGAATGATTGGAATACTAAATATTTGATATCAGCTTTAAACTGATTGCTGACATTGATTGCAGTTGTGCAGAGCTGTTAAAAAGTGATTTTTGACTTTCATCATGGGGAAACAAAAATCCCTGACAAATATAATACGCTTATAAATATTTCCTGACTAGTTGTTTGCCAAATATTGTTGTGCACATCATCTAAGAAGATGCAAATGTCTATTTATGATGATTACATGCTTGACAGGTTGACTCCTTAATGGGTTGCCAGATACCCTGCAAGATCGTGTTCTTTGGAAGACAAGGTGGTGACCTGTATTCGCTCTGTAGATGTATTGCATTTGGCATGAAGTAGTATTAATCTGTTAAACTGAAAAGCTGGTCAGGTTTTCTAGGGTAATTAAATATTTAGGTTGACCATCTGACTTAAGCATGGAAAGTGAATCCTTCCATAAGCTTTGGATGAACAGAGTTCTCTGTGCTGGGCAGAACTATAGTAAGAATCTGTTACAGAATTGTAGTAGAAATGTTGGCAGTAAAGAAGTACAATTGATTGGTTATCTCCATATACTGAAAATGGTGGAAGCTTTCTAAACAAAATGTTAAGGTTTGTCATCAATTGTCAAAGAATCCTGAATTTGAGAACCACATTTTAAACACATGAAACAATGAGATAGAAATGTTATCTTCCTTTAAACCCATGGATAGTACTAACTACTGATTCATAGTTTGATGGTTAGGAGTCCTCACACACTTTTCATAGAAGTGTGACATTGCAGAGGAAAACGTCTTTGAAAATTGCTATGCTTTGGACGTGGGTACACTAAGCCCATAGATATTTAATGACAGTCTTCAAATCCAATCATATTTAGCATGATTGAGATTGTACCTAATATCTATATGCTATCTACATGCACAACCGAGGCTCATCTTAGGTTAGGGCATGACAAATCCAGTCGCCACAACGACTGAGGCCAGATTGGCAGGGAAGCCGGCTTCATGCCCCCTCGTCGCGAGGGGGCATGAAGGGAGCATGAAGCAGGCTTTCCGACCAATCAGAGAGCCAGGTGCAGCGTCATTACACGGCACCCGGCTTACTGATTGGCCCGCTTCCTGACCAATCAGGAAGTCGGGCATCGAGTCATTTGCCCAAATACTCGCCATTGGCGCTGATACTAGTATCGGTATATCCCTAATTTCTATAATTTAACTCCTGAGTTCAGTGTCAGTTTAATTGAATTGTCAAACAATGGTATCAGCCTTCCCATTTCTATTCTGTGGACTGCAGAACACCTCTCCTCTTGTTATGGGGATACGGAGAGCAGGAGCTGTCTGTAGTCCAAAGCAGGAAAGCTTTGCTGCTTCTCCATTGATACAGTACTGTGGGGGGGTATTTATTAAACCTGGAGCAGACAAAATCTGGAGCAGATTAGCACTGCAGCCAATCAGCTTACATAGTTACACAGTATTTGAGGTTGAATAAAGACACAGGTCCATCAAGTTCAACCTTTTTTTGTCTGTGTGATTGTGTATTCACGAGTCCCTGTGTGATCTTGTTTGTACCCCTGTATGTTAGGGCCTCTGAGGAAGGTATCTAAATGCTTTTTGAATGATTCAATACTCTTTGCTGATACCACTGCTTGTGGCAGCGAGTTCCGGAATTTAACTGCTCAAACTGAAAAGAAGCCCCTACGCCCTTTGTAGTTAAATCTTTTCTCCATCAATTATAGGTGGTGGCCTCCTAGTCTTTTTTATGGAGTTCCATCACCACTAATCTTTTTGTACAACAAAATCATGCCCCCCCCTAATCGTCTCACTACTAGCGTGAACAAGTTTAAATTTAGTAGCCTTGTATCATAGCTTTGGTCCTCCAGCCCCTTAATTAGTTTAGTTGCCCTTCTCTGGCCTCTCTCCAGCTCCAGGACATCCTTTCTGTGTATAGGTGACCAAAACTGGACCGCATATATCGGATGAGGCTGAACCAGTGATCTATAAAGTGGCAAAATGATTGCTTTATCTCTACAGTACATTCCCTTTTTAATACAAGACAGTACCCTATTAGCTTTGTTTGCTGCAACCTGGCATTGCATGCCATTATTCAATCTGTGGTCTACTGTAACCCCCAAATATTTTTCCATTTCTGACTTCCCTAGTGGAGTTCCCATTAGTGTGTATTCCTCTTGCCTATTTTTAACCCCAAAATGCATTACTTTACATTTTGCAACATTGAACCTCATCTACCATATAATTGCCCACTCCCTTATTTTATTCAGGTCCTTCTTTAATGTTATAATGTCTAAGTCCGTGTCTATTACCCTCCCAATTTTAGTATCATCAGCTTCTCTGTTTCGTTTTCAAATCTTACCGTAGCAAACTGAAGAGATATGCTGATTGGTTGCCATGGGCAACTGCTCCAGATTCTTTTTGCTCCAGTTTTGATAAATCCCCCCAGTGAGTTTGTGTAGTCACCCTAGGACATGAAGTGTGTTATTACCAACATCACTAGGTAAGAATAAAATAAAAAATGCTTGAAACATATAATGCAGCAGGTAAGCTGCAATGTAAATTTTGTTGTCGTGTTGCTGGGGGACAGTTCTGCTCTCCAAGTAGGCCCTTCATGACTCCTAACTAACATAGCCTGATGGTATATAAGCTTAATGGGGATTTTATACCTTGACTATAGATCTCGATAAAGCAAACATATCACCTGTTGAAGGGGTTGTGCAGGCAAAATGTGTAAATCCTCAAGCAATTTCTAAAGGTTAACATAATGGCAAGAGATATTTGTTTTTCTGATCAGTGTCAACATTTACAATCTTTACATAACTGCCAATTGCTAGCTTACATGATGTATTTGTTGCGAGCAGTCATTAATGGGAAAGAAAGGGAGGCACTGAGAAGACCCTGCAGTCTACAGAGAGAAGCAAGTCACACAGAGGGCAACAGTGAGCTGCTGTATGAGCAGATGACATAAAACCTGTCAGTTTGTGTATGTTTGCCCTGAGGAAACGCTATTAGTGCGAACAAGAATATCCTATTGGTTAAATACAAATCTGTTACTGCCAGGATGTCTGCATACTCCTTATTCATTAGTCATTTCATAATGGCATTTGTCTGATAAATAAATCACAAGATTGCATAATAAGCCTGTTACAAACTAAAGCAGACCTGACAAACTGATGCTTTATGGGCCACTTGTAGTCCTTTTCATTTACTGGGACCCTTTAGCTGCTGTCCAATATTTAAAGGCCAACTCTTAAAATGTTTGTAGATAAACTAAGCGTAAATACGTTGTACTTCTTTTATGTTTTTATTACTGTCCTTCGGGCCCATTCACACCACATCCAGATCATCACCAGACCAGATTGTTTCCTGACCCAAAATGTATCCTAATGTATCCCTATGCTATTTCTGGCCTCTGTTCACACCACAACAGTCCGTTTCAGACCAGGCCAGAAGAATACTGCATGTGCCATTTTGTCTGGTCTGGAATGCATAGAAACACTTTAAAAATGCATGGAACACACTGGAACGCACCTGAGAGCCAATTGTAAGCTAAAAAACAAACCCCAGCTCTGGAACGCGGAAAAAAAAAGTGATTCACTGCATTCACTGGTCCAAATCTGGTCCAGGAAATGGTGTGAACCCAGCCTTCACCCCGTTAGGGAAATTTCTCCTCACGTCTTTTCTCAAACAGCAAATGAAAGGAGTCACGGGGAACAATCGTAGCTCACACCGGGCTCCGGTGTGAGCCCGGGACCAGCATAGTGCCTCTGTCACAGGGGATCAGAGGGAGCTCGGTACACGAGCTCCCTCCGGTCCCCTCTCCGCTGTCAGAATGCGGAAGTGTTGTATATTACATCACTTCCGCATTCTTGTGTCACTCTCCAGCTTCAGATGCTGGAGAGAAGCTGATGAAGCAGATCTCTGCTTCATCAGCTTCTTCAGGGGGGTCCTAGGTGACATTAGGGGTCTTGGAGACCCCCTGATGTCTCCATAAAGAGGACCTGTCACCTCTTTTGCTATCACATAAGGGGGTTTCTCAGCCCCCTCTGTGATAGCAATAAAGTTAAGTGAAAAAAAAAAATAGTACAAAAATTTAAAGTTTCCCCCCCAATTTTTTTAAAGTTACACAAAAAAGAATTAAAAAAAAAAATTTTTTTTTTAAAGTCCCCACCCCTACATACACGCATGTAAACATGCGTAAGGTGCGCATACCTGCGAAAACGACGATTGCACCCATTACGCCGCACATGTTACATATCGCCGCGAACGTCGGAATGAGAGCAATAGTTCTAGGGCCATCAATCACTGATAACACTAAACTGATGAGCGGTAAAAGCTTTTAAAGCGTCGCCTATGGCCAATTTTGGGTATGCTAGTTTTTTGCGATTTTGCGAGTGCGCGCAATTTTTACGCTTGACATGTTTGGTGTCTATTTACCCGACGTGACCCCGTCTTTTATATTTTACCAAAAAAGTGGGTAATATTAGTTGTTTTATAGCATAATGTAAAAAAAAAACATTTTTTTCTCTAAATTTTCAGTAATTTCTCCTGAATATAGTAAAAAATAAAACCCGCAGTGATGATTAAATACCACCAAACGAAAGCTCTATCTGTCCCCAAAAAATGGTATAAAATTAATTTCAGTACAGCGTTGCGTGACGGAATAAATGTCAGTCAAAGTACCGCAGCGATGAACACTGAAAAATGGCCTGGCCAGGTAGGGGATCTAAACACCTGGTCTTCAAGCGGTTAAAGTGCATGTACAGCCAAAACGTTTCTTTTTAAATTTTGGATAGAGCAGGGAAGGGTTTAAAACCCCTGCTAGAGCATTTATGAACGCCCACATGGTGAGAAGAGGAAAAAGACCTAACAAGTCCACCTGGTGGCAACCCTGTGTTGGTCTCAATGTCACTGTGTCTGCAATTTCAGTTAAGCTTGATATTTTTACCCACGAGTGGCAAACCAAGATTTGTCCTTGTACTGACCTTAGTTTTATTCGAGAATAGTTAAGGTTAGATTCTTGGCTACATAAAACATTCTCTTTAGTAGGGAGCTTTCTCTTTGCTTTTTATTTAATGTCCATGGCATGAGTTCAGAGCGGTACATTGCGCCATATTTGCAGGCCCAAAGAATTTCTACTTTTATGTCTCCCAAACGGCATTAGTTGCCAGTTGCCACAAGAATTTCTTCTCAGCTGGTGACAGTATTCTATGAATCTGAAAATGATTTCAAGGTGTAGCACAGGCAGCTCCATTTCATAATTTAGTTTGCAAACTTTTCAATATTACGGACAGTTTATTAATCCCTGGTAATACATGGTTAGTATAATAGTATAAATGTTTTATTTTTAATAATATAGAGTTAGCATGCAAGTACTTGCACTACTGCTCAGCTTTTTTTTTGTGAAATAGTGAAGCTTTATTAAACATTTTACAGGCTTAAAAGAGTACAAAGACAAAAAGTTCCAAAGGTATGACAACAAGTACAGAAAAAAAACATGTGCCATTAAAAAAGGGCCATCCACGCTATACAGCACGTGTAGACAAATTTCGGACCCCCCCAGCTGTGTTGAAACTACAAATCCAATCAATCCTCCACCTCTGTGAGTCATGCATGTTGCTGTCAGAGTCTTGCATTGCTTCATGGGACTTGTAGTTCTTCAAAACCTGGAGGGCTGAAGTTTGGCTACCCCTTGTATGTAGAACCAAGGGGTTCATTTATAAAACTTCCTATAGGACAGTGGTCACAAAATGGCGGACCACGGGCCGAACATGGACCGAGTGGCGGTTCTGCCCGGACAGCTATTACCTACCTGCACTGGGTTATGGCTTGCTGACAGTGGATATACCAGTCTCTGAGGCCGGTGCATCCACTGCCAGCCATAAACCAGAGCAGGCCCCCCTCCGCTTCAGTCATTGGTTGCTAGTATTGCTAGCTTCCTAGCAACCAATGACGTCAGGCAGTCAGGGCCAGCTCTACAGCCACCCAGATCACTTGTACTAATGTGGAAATTTGGCCAACCCCGCTCCCCTGAGGAGCCCTGGAACACGGCTCCTCGTTTGTCAGGATGGAGAGCGAGGGGCAGACTGGGGAAAATCTGTTCCCCCATCTGCTCTGTGATCACTGAACCAAGAAGCGCTGCTCTCAGCGATGCAGCGCTTCATGCTTCAGCTAGCAGAAGCTGGCTGAAGTGCTGGGAAAACAAAAGGTGAAGCACATGCCTTTGCTTTATCTCTGTGTTGAGGGTACAGGGGAGACATCAGAGGTCTAAAAGACCCCTGATGTCTCCATAAAAGGAATGTCATCTTCAAATGCTGTCACATAGGGGCTTATTATCCCTCTTTGTTATAGCAATAGTTAAGTAAAAAAAAAAAAGTAAAAACAGGTGATGAAGTAAAAAATAATAACATAAATAAATAAAAAAAGGTGATGAGTAAAAAAATAATAAAATTAAAATTAAAACCAACCTTGCCACCCCAGCCATCTGATTTGAATGAACACATGCACATAAGGCATGCATGTGTACTGTATGTAAACAGGGAGGGGGGAGTTCTAAAAAAAAAATAATGAAATAAATAAACAGTGAGATGCGCCAGGATCGGCGCATACGCACTGTGCCTGGGAACACATACCAGCAGCTCAAATTGAGTTAAATTCAGAAAAGCAGTCCAGACACTCCAAGTGCTGCACACCTTTTTAGGACAGGTTGTAAGGGCTGGTGCAGACTTCGGCGATCCTGAGACGCGCGTCCCGGGACTGCGCGATTGTGTGCGAGTCAAAACAGCAGTTGCGACTTGGCCCCATTGATTTCAATCATGGCATACGCTGAAAAAAGGTACATGTACCTTCTTTGACGATACGCACCGCATGTTTTTTTAAACCGTGATCGTGCGCGATTGCATGAGTGGTATCGCGGCGGGAAACCGCACAATCTGCCTGGTGCGACTAAGGTGCACTGCCAGCGCGATCGGCACGGCGTGCGATTCCATGGCCGCTCGGCCTGTCAACTTGACAGTTGTCATAATGTAATTATTTTAGGCTGCACACCTCTGTTCCATTGTATTTGCTACTACTGTAGTTCTGACATTTTCTCTTTTGTTAAAATTGCCAATAGAAGGGTCTTTGTTGTCTATAGCATCAAATCATTTTCTCTTTAATGATCTAATCCGCACTGTAAGATTGAGAATGAAAAGCCAGCATGGACAACATTGTTCTTTCATATACTGTACATGGAGAAATGAGACAAGCTTGAACTACTTCAGCATAGTTGACCTAAATGCAACAGTTGAGATTCAGTATAATCTGAAATTTCTAGTTCAGTTTTTAGGACATTGCTGATTAGTGAAAGTTTATTTGACTTTAGTTAATTTGTTTTCTTAAATGCTATTTAGAGACCACCAGTGCGCTATTCACATAGAATGATTTAAGAGTGTATAGTTTAAGAGTGTATAGTTGGCCAAACCGGTAGCACGTTGCATGTGTTATTATTATTCACATGATACGACCAATTATTTTAAATTGAACTTGTGCTGTTAACGTTTACAATTACTTTACTAGCTACTAGTATAATAGTGGCAGTTTTAAAGCTTAACTCCAGGATAAGCAAATTTTGTCTAAATACATTAGGCATGTCTATTCTTACTTGAATCTTGGTGTGCTCTGTGTATTTTTTCAGATCTGTGCAGTATTCCAGCATGACATTTTGCCTGTGTTCTCGTATTAAGACCAATCATTGCTGCTCCCTCTTTTCTCTATCCATGTGCAAGGTGCTTGTGCTCATGTAGTTTTCTGCAGGTAGCTGATAGTGGGAGGTAGGGCTGCAACCAAATAATCGAATAATCAATAATGAGAATAGTTGTCAACTACTCTCATGATCGATTAGTTGGATGGATCCCCTAGCTCTATCCTCCATGCTGGGTGGAGGGCACAGCAAGTAGTGGGCGGGTGCAATAGCTAGCCTGCTATTGGCTATTGCAACAGTTCACTACCTTCTGTATTTACATATAGCTGGCAGCTGTCATTCCCTGGCTGAAGCTATTCAAAAGAGTAATTTTTGGTTTTGGCATGACAAATTCTGCTGCAGGAGATACGTTGCAGTGCCATTCAATTCAATGGCACCCCAAACGCACTTCCCTCCCACATTGTGATTGCCCACACTGGAATGCACAGTAATGCAATGCCATGTGTTCCAGTGTAGTGCGATTGCAAGTGGGAGGACCTTCTGTGTCCCCCCCCCCCCCCAAATCTTCTTTTTGCACCAGCTATGTGCTGCACAGTGCTGCACAGTGATAAAGTCACTGCATCTTTTACAAGGTATTATCTTGGTGATTGGTGCACACAAAGTGGATTTATATCCTTTGGGGCTATGGAGGTATATATTTCAATGAAAATGTTTGTGCCTCGAGTTCAGCTTTAATGATGATCGGTCACTTTGCCCTCACAGGTTTTCCAGATAGGTCTTCCACTACCCACTGATGCATGCTGTAGCGCTGAGCCTAAACTCTGTGTAAGCTCTGTGTTGGCCAGTGGCAGAGCTCACACGGGGTTCCTCCCCTCCTGCCAACTGCTCAGACCCAGCAGTGCATCCTAGGAGGATCTACTGGGTAATTGCAAGGGCTCCAACCGACGAACAGAGGACGGAGAAGGGGGGGGGGGGGATATTAAAGAGAACCTGTCACATTGCTTATGAAAGGACAACCTCTGGCCTACTGGTTAGACTATGAATGAGTGCATTCATTTTTTCTATATTTGCACAGAGCATGCTATATGTTTAGTAGTGGGTGGTATTTCTAATATGTTTAAAGCTCTCATCAGTGCTGTTATAGCAAGATTAAGTTTGCTAAAAGACGTCTAGCATTGAGGATCACCATTCTTCTTTGAGCTTCTGTAGCATGGTCCTAAATGAAGCACTGTCTGCATGAGGTAAATCCTATATATAGTCCACAACATAATATACAGGAAATCATGCGGGACAACATAAGGATATATTTGCAAATCTGTAATTTTGCCAAAGAGATGTTGCAAGAAACAGCAGATAGCTACATTAGTTATGAACAGTATTGTGTTTTGTTAGCAAAGTCAGTAAAAACGGTTTGTAATCATTTTAGTGGACCACGTTCAAGAATCGTCATAGTAATCAGAGAGCAATGTTTCGCAACTCAGGTCACTTTTTCCAAACTTTGTGTTTAAAGCACAATTTGGTCATTAAATAACAACCCTGAAGGATCCTTTCTAGAGGTAGGGCTCATTCAGGGCCCATTCAGACATTTCTTAAGCATTTCGGTGTTTTAACTACATACACCCACAGTAAAATCCAGTATTAATGTGCTAATGCACTGCCACCCAGGCATTAATGTACTGTTAGCATTTTTTCAGTGAAGCAACATATGGATGGTTCAAATCTGTTCTTGCGCTGAAACTCACCGATATTGCGGGCAATGTCAAGTACGTTGGGTTTCCATTCAAACTAAGTGGCACCACTATGCACCATAGTCAGTTTCATGCATTACTGTGCTTTGCATTACAACACTATAAAGCAAACATTTTAACTTACTCTACGTCAGCGTACATCGCATTTACAAACACACATTTTACTGAGTATTACTTACAGGCCTCATTCACATGGGTGTGTTGTTCCATACAGCATGAAGTGCCCATTATTGATTCGCCCGGAGCTGTGGGAAGAAGTGAGTGGGCAGCTATACACACGCAGGAGCTGTATGCACTTACAAGGATGCTTTCCGCAGCTACAATTTTTGACAACTGCACATAGATGGTGTACGGCCCCACACGCAGACATGATGCATTCAGCTCTGTGCACTCTGTGTGTACGGCTGTCAACATTTGGAGCTGCAGGAAGCAGCGTATGAGGGCACACATCTCCTGTATCTACATAGCGTAAAATGCTGCCCGCATGCTTCTTCCCACAGCTCCGGCCGCATTAACAACCGGCTTCTCATGCTGTACGGAGCAACATCCCCATCTGAATGAGACCTTAAACATTGCTGCAGTGAGTTTTTTTAATAATGATCTGAACCAGTCTCCATGTTCACTCTAAAGGTGACCACACACTATGAATTGCAGCTGGTTCTTGAGGAACCGTACAAAATTCACACAGTAGGTGCCGACAGTCGACCGGCATCTCTTTTGTCCAGCATCCCTCAATTCGGCTAGCGTTCCTTAATCAGCTGATGGAAAGAGCCGGTCGGAAAATCTTTGTACGAGCTAAATGAGCTGCGGGCCCTGTTTTGGGTATTCTAACAGCAGCTGGCGACCGCTGTCAGAATTCAAAAGAGACAGCAGGGATTCCTTGATCAACACGCTCGTAGCATTGATGGGGGAATCTACTCTATTTATTTTTGTTCAACCCACAGGTGGAATGAAAAAAAATAGAGCAGTCTATGGCCAGCTTATGTTTGTTGTTTGATTTCTTTAACTACATTTTCCTGTTGTTTGATTTCTTTAACTATGTTTTCTTATTATCCATGTGTACAAATCTCAATGAAATTACTCTGCTTCACTTCAACCTACATGGTGATAGGAAAACTTTTCATGGAAATGTAAGTATGGAAACTCGATGACTATTGGTAATGTTCTTTTGGTGAGGTCTGAATAGGAGAAATACTTTTTTTTTTTATAGTTAAAGCTACACAGTATTTAACATATCAACATTTTTTTTAGCTTACTTTTATTTCTTATTTTTTTCATGGTTTTTTTTACATTATATTTACAATGTTACACAAATTGAAGTTTAATTTATTTTGTTTTCAATCAAAGGTTTAACAATAGTATCATCCACGCAGTAGCTGAGTAAGACATTCACAACATTATAAAGACAAATAGAGCTTACATATAGTCTGTCATACCAGGCTATACTTTCTGTAAATGAACAGATGTTGGCCAGGTAAATGGTAGACACTTCCTGTAAAGTAATTTGACAGTTTGAGAACATTACTGTGTCTTTCTTCTGTCTCTACATTTACTATACCAATCTTTTATTCTTTCCTGTGACTTAGGGGACACAGCGCTGTCATTTGGTTGACATATTCTTGTCATTAAAGAGCAAGCGTAGCCAGATCTGGACATTAATATAAAACTGTGCACCCTATTATAAATGACATCCTATTTCAATTTATTTTACTAAGCTTGCACTTGCAGCTACTCTTTGTATAGGCTAGTTAACAATTGTCACCATTTTTTTCTTTGTTGTACATGACATAACACAATGCTGCACAACCACTGGTTCAGGGTCTATATGTGACTTAAAGGAGAACTATGAGGTGAGTGATTTTCACTCCATCTCAAAGTTCGAGCCGACGTGTGACAATGGAAGTGAGCGAACACATACCTTCGCTCGCTCGCTTCTCGATCTTGTCCCTGCAGAGAGCCGTGACTGTCACTCACAGCTCCCTTCAGGGATTCCCCCTCCCCGCTCAGATCCTCCAGCACTGACTGGAGGAACGAACGGGGGAGGGGGCGGGTACAGCTGGCTCTGCCTCTAGATAGGCAGAGCGAGCTGTCAATCATGCAGCTGGGTGGATCTCGACAATGTCGGGATCCGTCCCGGCTGCGGCGGTATCAGTATACCATGAGCTGTAGCTCGTGGTATACTGAGCTTTGGGTCACAGGAGGATGCTAGTTTATGTCCTCCCGTGACCCTGAGGGGAACTATGGGGAAAAACACCTACCCCATAGTTCTCCAGTTTGTATTGAAGTTGTAGTCCACCATCGGAGCGAGCTTGGAGCAGTAGCTCCTGGGTTTAGTATCACTTTATAGTATAGTATACGTATACACTATTAACTCATATACTGTAAATGTTAGCATATTAATGTAATTTCAAAAGCCATTTTTAGTATCTTAAAATGTGCAGGTTTATTTCAAAGAATACCTGCTGATGCTGCTATAAAGTTCCTTTTTAGTTGCTTTTTCCTCAGCACTTGGGAACCATGATGCATATCTGATGGTCGTGCCCTGTGGACCACCATTTGTGGATAAGACTACAACTTCATTAGGTCACTGTTTCATATGAACCTTGGTAGAGATCAGTGACGGGCGGTACCTCTTGCTCGCAGTGAGGCATCCCCCTGGCCAAACCGCCCCGGACCGAAGCTCCGCCTCCTGTCGGCCGAAGATAGTGTAAAATGAGGAAGGGAGGAGCCTCCCTGTCCCTCACTTGCTCCTCACTGCTGAGGCTCTGTGACAGGTTACATAGCGGGGTGGATTTCTCTGCTGTGTAACCTGTTAGATGCCGATCTGAATGGAGAAAAAAAAGCTTTTTCCTCCATAATTCTAGGTGAGGCTCTGCCTACCCTGACCGCACATCCCTGGTAGAGATCCCCGGTAGGCACTTCTTAACAAACCTTTTACCACTCTGCTTAGACTGTAGCGTATGTTAACATTCCACATATTTACCTGCCACCAAACTGATTGTAGCTAAATCCTTGAAGATGGCCACGTGGAGCTTTGAGCCGGTTAAAGGAGAACTATGAGAGGAGTGATTTCCACTCACCTCATAGTTCTAGCCGACCTGTGACAATGAGACTGTCACAGGTCGGCTCAGTAGATCGGGAGGTGAGCGAACACATACCAGGTTCGCTCACCTCTCGATCCTGTCACGGCTCCCTGCCGTGACAGGGGGAGGGCTGGATTCCTCTCCCCGCTCCGATCTGCCAGCGCTGACTGGCGGAACGGACGGGGAGGGGGCGGGTACAGCTGGCTCTGCCTCTAGATAGGCAGAGCCAGCTGTCACTCACGCAGCTGGGCGGATCCCGTCATCTACGTCGGGATCCGCTCCGGCTGCGGCGTCTCAGTATACCGCGAGCTGTAGCTCGCGGTATACTGAGCTTAGGGTAACGGGAGGACGCTAGTTTGTGTCCTCCCGTTACCCTAAGGAGAACTATGGGGAAAAACACTGACCCTATAGTTCTCCTTTAAACATAAATTGACAGGGATTATGGTCAATGAAAAGTTGACGGCTACTCTAAATGATGCCCATGCATAATTCTTAAATGTCTTTCAGCCCTGAATATCTTAAGTAGGCTATACACTCAGTGAATTGTGACCGGTTCTGCACACTTCCGGTTGGCAGCCCTCGATCAGCTGATCGAAGGAGCAGGTCAGAATATTCTCGGTCAAACAGCACTGCAGGCCCCACTTGAGTATTCCATCTCTGTCAGCGTTCAATAGAAACAGCAAGGTACGAGCGCTGATGGAGGAATCTGTTCAATTTTTTTTCGTTCAGCACGTCGGTTGAATTATAAAAATTGAAACGTGTTTACCCGGCTTTACATCTTGTTCTTACAGTTGCAAAGTTACCATGTTCGGGTCCTGGCTGCTCTAGTATATAAACAGTCTAAAGCTGGGTATACACTGTTTGAAAATAGAAGCGTGTATTCTGTAGTCTTACAGAATATGATATGCTCCAACGAAGGCAGGTACGGTAGATCAGCATTATCTTTGTGTTATCAAAGGTTTTAAATGACAGTGCGAGATCTGCCATCTTGTTTTCATCCACTACTGATTTTCACACTGACTCATAGGCCAAGGCAGTGCATGCACAGACTCTATGCCGATAATGGAAACAAATGAATACAGCTCTGTAATCATGAATACATCATTAAATATGTTTATTAAATGCAAACAATTTAAGTAGCTGAATTTGACCTGGTATCAGCCTTTTACAGTAGAAGCAGGACAATGAGCCAGTCTGTTCATATGACAACAAGAAGCATGCTGATCGGAGGAGAAAGTAGAGTGATAGAGAGGTGAGCCCATCACTGTGCTTCTTCTCCTTTCACTGACCAGTAATAGGCTGGGACAGTTCCAGGATGCCCTGGGCTCAGAGGAAGTAGATTGAATGATGCTGGTCATTAGATTAAGGGCATCTAGGGAAATACAAAAGTATTTTAGAGGAAATCTCTGGATTGAAGGTGAACATTGCAGAAAATGTTTTTCTTGGATACCCACCTGTGCCATCTAGTAGTGTAAATTAAGACTGGACTAGAATTTCATTTACACTGAAGCTTTCTTCCTGTTCCTTTTTGAGGTGCTCTGGTATTTTGTTCTGTAGTTTCTGCTGTTCCTTTAGTGTTCTGGCCTGTCATCTAATTCCTAGTTTGTCTGCAGCCTGATTTTAGCTGTGTATTTTCTATGACTCTGCTATGCCTAAAATTGTCCTTAAAAAATGATTAACTTGTGTGGTGCTGACAAAGGTTTATTCATGTTTACTGTATGCAAACTAAGTAGAACATCCACTCAGATGTCATTCTAAGTTCCATGGAATAGTCCTGCATTAAGCAGACATTTTCTGTCTACAAGATGCTAGAATTCTGAACGCATTTGTATTTCCTAAAGAACAGTCATCAATTTCATGGTACATTGGGACAGACACATTATACGTATTTCTATCTTTGTGCATGTTTTTTTTTTATGGAACTGCAAGCTCAATACTTCGCAGGCTTTGTCTGCATTTATTTAAAGGGAAACACTTTAGAGAAATAAAATGTATAATTATTAAAAATTATCTTTGCATTTCAATTTGCTTTTATCTGATTTTCAAAGGGCTAAATTACACAGGCATTTGAAATGCATTTACAGTGTGTTTGCCCTGCATTCAGATTGACATAAATGTATATAGAAAAATAAAAGCAAACCTGATGTCAACCTGACCTTAAGAGACACATTACTTTTTAACAGTGTAAATCACTGCTTTGGAAAATACATTTATAGTATCGCATACCCTTCTGTTGAATCCAGTCTTTGCTGTCTTGCAGACTTTTCGCAGTCTGACACACTTGAATTTGTGGCAGACATCCCAACCTGCAAAACCTTATTTCAGGGAGGTTCCCGTCTCATTTCAGGGAGGTGCCCTTTCTGTTTTTTTTACAGCGGCCGTCGTCAGAATATAAAAGAAATAATAATGATAATTATATATATATATATAAGTAAAGGTCACAATTTATTAGACAGCCCAAGACCTTTTTAAAAACGGAGGAGTAAAGTCCCTGATACACAGTTGACTAGTTGCTATGGACAGCAAATGAAATATGTTCTCTATAACTAGACAACCATGACATATAATTGATTCTATATTATCCACAAAGGGTTAACAGCGCACTCTCTCAACCCTGCAGCAGTGCCTGTACCTGCTCTCAATAGTAGTCTATGTCCGCCCTCTCTGTGCAGCAAGTAGCTTCTTCCTTCTGAGAGCCAAGCCTTGTTCTGAGGCTACTCTAGAGATCACATGACCTTCCTCCAGGAGGCAAGCCTCACTCTGAAACTTTACCCACTGATAGCTTACCGGAAAGCTTTACTCAGTGTAAACCTTTCAGGGAGAAAATGCCTCTCTTGCGGACGTCAGGGAGCCGCTATCTAATAGCGGGAGACTCCCTGAACATCAGGGAGATTTGAGATCCCTGTTGTGGCTCCCCATTGCTTTACTGTAGTCACCCCCAATCACTCCCAGTGTGCTACACATCTCTAGAGTTCCCCTTCAGTGTGTCTGTGACACAACACTTACAAGCGGGACACAATTTACTCCAGCATTAAAAAGAGGTCTTACCTATTTACCTGCAATTTTTTTTTATCACTGATATGGCCATATTTTTTTATGATTTTGCCACAGTGGTAGTGCCAGAATGTAAACCTGTCGTATATAAGAAATAGATTAATTTGTTGCAGGAGTCAGATGTAGCAAGTAAACTGCCGCACTTCTTTCATGATTTTTGCGCTGGATTTTATAATACAACCATGAAGACAGTGTGGTACGTGTGGTAAATGTGTTATTAATTCACCCCTACAGTATTTAGTGAACAATAAGGACCCCTTTGCCAGCTCATTGGGATGAGGGAAGGTTCATGCATGGCTTCAGGTTGTAAGTTTTCACTAAATGCTCTTTTTGAATTGTCAAATTAATTTTCATGCTCTAGAGTATTTGGTGCAGAAGGAGTTCTAACTGGCATGTTACATTAGTGTGACATTGGATACAGCAGCTACAAGTATGTATGAGAATACACATCCTGGCCTTATCTGTCCTTAGTTTCCTCCTTCCTACTGGTGCTTAAGGGTGAAACGTGGCACCTCCGCTTGATTACTGCTTGCGAGGTTTCAGTTTTCAAAGGAAATCAAGGAGATGAACTATACACACCATTCCAGGCTGGACCACCTAAGTCACTGGTCCTATTGTGGCTTGGAATATGATGACAAAGCAATCATATTGATGTATAAATATTCCACGGTCAACTATTAGTAGTATTATAACAAAGTGGAAACAAGTGGGAACAACAGCGACTCAGCCACGAAGTGGTAGGTCACGTAAAATGACAGAGCGGGGTCAGCGCATGCTGAAGTGCACAGTGCCCAGAAGTCTCCAACTGTCTGCAGAGTCAATGGCTATAGACCTCCATACTTCGTGTGGCCTTCAGATTGGCACAACAACAGTGCGTAGAGAGCTTCATGGAATGGGTTTCCATGGCCGAGCAGCTGCATCCAAGCCTTACATCACCAAGTGCAATGGAAAGTGTCGGATGCCGTGGTGTAAAGCACGCCACCACTGGACTCTAGAGAAGTGGAAACGTGTTCTCTGGAGTGACGAATCACGCTTCTCTGTCTGAAAATCCGATGGATGTGTGTGGGTTTGGCGGTTACCAGGAGAACGGTACTTGCTTGACTGCATTGTGCCAAGTGTAAAGTTTGGTGGAGGGGGGATTATGGTATGGGTTGTTTTTCAGGGGTTGGGCATGGCCCCTTTGTTCCAGTGAAGGGAACTCTTAAGGCATCAGCATACCAAGACATTTTGGACAATGGTATGCTCCCAACTTTGTGGGAACAGTTTGGGGATTCCAAATTCCATTCCAACATGATTCCTTCCTATTCCAACATGACTGCGCACCAGTGCACAAAGCAAGGTCCATAAAGACATGGATGACCCAAGTTTGGGATGGAGGAACTTGACTGGCCTGCACAGAGTCCTGACCTCAACCCTCAACTATGCTGACTTACATCGATTATATCCCCTGGCGATTGGCCATCCGGTCAAGTGGGGGTTCCTTGAGTGACTGGGGGCTTGGTTCGTTGCGAGCCCTTTGATTGGCCAGAGGGCACGGCATCCCCTTTAGAGGCGGATATCAGGAGGAGCGCTGTGGTCCCGACATGGCAACCAAGACGCCGACCTGAGATGTGGCTTCCCCTATCATTGAGCGCTCCCCATTGGCCCTATACTGCTTTATATTGTTGCACGAGTGAGATCGAGGTCACGTTCTGACGAAGGGGGCGTGACCCCGGAAACGCGTTGACGCAGGCATTCTGTGCTGGCACACAGGCTGACTGTGCAGCTTCTCACTGATGTCCTCCATGCTTTTGTTGAATGCTCTTATTTGATCCACCATTGTGAGTATGATTCTACTCTGTTTTGCTACTTTTTATTATTAAAAACAATCTGCACTAGCGTGGGCGCCCTTCTCTTTTGTTTTCTCACAGTGTTACAGTTCCCCTGGCTGAAGTGGGGCAGCGCCCCTAGTAATCCATCACATGCACTTTTCGGTTGATGTTCCTACTTGGCGCTTTTGATTTGTGTATTCGCCTGACCTCAACCCGATAGAACTCCTTTGGGATGAATTAGAGCGGAGACTGCAAGCCAGGCCTTTTCGTCCAACATCAGTACCTGACCTCACCAATGTGCTTCTGGAAGAATGGTCAAACATTCTCATAGACACACTCCTAAACCTTGTGGACGCCTTCCCAGAAGAACTGAAGCTATTATAGCGGCAAAGGGTGGGCTAACTCAATATTGAACCTTACAGACTAAGACTGGGATGCCATTAAAGTTCATGGGCATGTAAAGGCAGGCGTCCCAATACTTTTGGCAATATAGTGTGTGTCAGGCACAGTTGCAATTGCAATACAAATTACAATACAGGCATTGAATCACTGCTTAGAATACCTTGCAAGCTGACCATGGCTATTCCTGTTTTTTTAATTAGTTGTGAGTATAATTTTATTGATATGCAATAGCAGTAATGTAATGAAATGTATGCACAGCAACAATTCTCAGAAAATGTACTGATACACAAAAAAACATACAAAATATATTAAAATGCTTGACACAATTTTCTGATCTCTAGTGATCAATTAAAATGTATTGATGATCTCAAAAGTCTCTTGTAGTATGCAGGCAGTCTCTTAAAATGGTCATGGTAACACAGAGACATTTGCCACAGGCCCAAGACACCATGGCTTATCATAGTTTTTCTAATATGTAATGGCCCTTTCACACTGCATTGCATTGAAGCTTGTGCATTAATGCAACACAGTATTATGCGATAAGCCAGCCTATTTATTCTGAAAGGGTTGAAAGTAGGAATGCATTAATGCCATTTTTTTTCAAGGCCAAGTACAAGTACTAATATTTTTCCTCAAGGACCAATTGCCAGTATCTTTTTTTTTTAGTGTCATGTGATGGGACTACAAGTCTCAGCAATACTTTATAAAGCAATGCAGAATGGCACCAGCTATAGAGGAGTACAGATCTCAGCTATGCATTATATAGCAATGCAGAATGGCAAAGGCTATAGAGGACTACAAATCCCATCAATACATTATACAACAATGCAGAATAATACCATCGGCTATAGAGGACTACAAATCCCCGCAATACATTATACAGCAATGCAGAATAATAATATATGAATGTGCTGCATACTCTGTTCTGCCCCTCAGGGGGGTCTCAGGAGGGGTTTGGAGGGGTGAGGAGAGTCTAAGGATGGGGAGATGTGCGGGCCTGTGGAAGCGCATCACATGGCTTCCAAGAAGGCTGCTGTGAGGCCCCCAGGAAGTACTTGGACTGGGCCCAACCACATGCGCAGGCTGTAGCCAATCAAAGAAGAGTACTAGCTATTTGGGGATTGATGAATAAGGTATCTATTTCTATGCTTTACAGCCCTCCAGGCTAAACATGCAACACACCTTTTAGAATTATTTAGTAATAACAATCTACAAACGCATACTTCTAGAAAATTGCAGGCTTTTTATTTTTGCATACCTTAGATCTCTTTCCTTCCCCAATCTTCTGGCAGTGGCCATGCTTACTAAGGGCAGATTACTAGCTCTCCTTTTACTTCCTGGATTTCTGGCACATGTGACTAGACATGTGACTACGACATGTGACCATGCACACATCATCTCAGGGGAGGAAAATGCCTTCCCCTGAGATCTCCTGATATTACAGATGAGATTTCCCAGCAATGCTCGGCTGATAAGGCAATCCCAGTGTGTATTGCTTTGGAAAACCAAAGTCATGTTGCACTTTAAAAGCAGGAAGTGAATGATCTGCAAGTGTAAGTATTTCAAAATCACAGAATTGTATGTTATTAATCATCATACAAAAGAGGGATGCATTGGTAGAATTAGATTTTTGAGTGTAAAGGTCCACTTTAAGACTAGTTGGCTACTTCTTTGTGTACTACTTTGCTTTGCTATTGCTTTGCAGTCTGAGTGGTTTCAGTATGCTTCTTTATTTTTAATGTATTTGATTTTAGGGTAAGGTTTTGAACCGGTATCAGGTATTTAATACCGGGCTTCCTTTGGGTAGATCTTCCCTTGGCTTCTGTTCTGGCTTTAGATAGAGAAGGAAGCATCGATACATTTTCCAAACAGGGACACAGACATCAATAAAAAATTATTTAGAAGAATGGAGTGAAGAGAAAGGTTTGCCTGAAGTCCCACTATTATATAGTAGTAAAGTCTCAAGTTTCCCATGCTCATACGTCTAACTCCTTAAAAGCCCATTTACATTTCTGATATTGCTGGAGGTCAGATTTGAACCTTTTTCCTTCGCCAGATAATCCTTAGTTAACCCCTTCGTGACTGACGACGTACAGTGTACGTCGCCAGCATCGGGGCTGTTTAAACAGACTCCCGGCGACTTTTGCCGCCGGGAGTCTGTTTAAACTTGTAGAGCCGACTGTCGGCTTTACAACAGAAGCGATCCTGGCGACTTACCTGTCGCCAGATCGCTTCTGCGTCCCGAAGAAGGGGCCGCCCCCCAGGTCTTGGCATTCAGAAAATATATAATGTTGGGGGGTTTTATGTCATTTTCAGGCCTAAAATGTGGAATATAACATGGGTGCAAAAAATGAAAAAAGGGCCTCAGTCATGAAGGGGTTAAAAAAAGGGGGTTAACTTAGAGAGCTTCTACTGCTGACCTTGCTCAAAGCAAGTACTTTCCAATGTAAATGTTCAACCAAGCGTATGTCTGCTAAAAATACCTATGCTGTGCAAGTTGGGAATGAAATATTCCAAATATTAGAAACATTCAGCTTCTTAATGTGCTTCAAACTTTTATCAAGAGTATTATGAAGGGACCTAAGGTTTTTGCGGCCTTAAAGCAGAACTATGGGGTTAAGTCTTTTCCCCCTAGTTCTCCTTATGGTAACGGGAGGACACAAACTAGCGTCCTCCCGTCACCCTAGGCTCAGTATACCGCGAGCTGTAGCTCGCGGTATACTGAGACGCCACAGTATACCGCGAGCAGCTTCTAGGGATCATAAGCATGTGATTAAGGATGGTGCAATTTATGCATTCACCTAGTGTACGTTTTTAGTGGCATTTAACCTTTTACTATTTTTTACGAAAACAGGATTAAGCTATGAGGTGCTTCTGTGTTGTTTGAGCTCACTGGTTTCGAATACATGAAGTCCTAGTGGTTGGAACACTATAAATCTGAGCTAATGTATGGTACAGTAGGAAACAATTTTAGCTATATTTGACCTGCCTATAGCTTGGAGGTCAACTTATCTTGGTGAGTGTCTGTTCAATAGGTAGAGGATCACTTTACTGTTGCGAGTGTGTATTTATATTTAAGAAATATTTGTATTATATGTTTAAAGTAAAGATTGGGGAAGAAATGGACATTAGGGGTTGATTTACTAAAGGCAAATAGGCTGTTCACTTGGCATAGGAATTTGCACTTTGCAAAGAAAGTTTGCCCTTAACCAATCACATGCAAGGAAAAGAAAAAAAAACTAGTTTTGCTGGCACATGATTGAATTATGGAAGTCAGCAGAGCTTCACCTCATTCACTAAGCTAAGGGAAAACTTCCCCTGCAAAGTGCAAATTCCCATGCAAAGTGGATTGCCTATTTGCCTTTAGTAAATTAATGTGGACATTTTGTTTATAATTGTTATTATGCTTTTTTGCTTTCCTTTATTACTGTTTGTTTTGGTGTACAGTTTTACACAATGTTCACACCGTATTTAACTTAACACCTACCTATCCCATTGTATATTTTGGAGCAGCTGACACTAGTGCTAGGTGCCTCTTGTTTGGCCCAGTACTGTCAAATGCAGGCGAGTGAGGAAAGGAGAATCGATTTTGCTGGGAAGGAGTATGGAGCGCTAAGTGAACCTTTTTTATTTTGCCTTGCATGGCAAAGGAAAGGTTCAAATTAGGCGTACTTCAGTCTTCAGAGGTAAGTCATAAAGACTCCCTTAGTGTCAATGAGTTAATGACTTCCCAACTTTTGCATTCACTTTGCTTAATAAATAAAATATTTTTTAAACAAAATATGTAAAATGCCTTTTATGAAGTTCTTCTGAAAATGCTTGTTATCTGGCCATAAACTGCTGGCCTAAATATTTAATCTCTGCATTGCTGTTTCAGGCAATGACTCAAAGTATGTGGGGGAGGGTAAAATGGGGGAACAGGAGTCTGGATGGATTCTGTTATGTTGTGAGTCTCTTGAAAGCCCACTCAATTGGGATCATCAGAAACTTCAGTAGGGTTTGGGGACCACTTATTTTGGTGACAAAGTCACACCCAGCCATATTTACATAAATCTACATAAATCCATGTAAGTAGATTATTATTTAAATTGAATTTGAAATTTAATATGTAACATGCATATAAACATTTAATTTCACATGCATTTAAGGTCTTGTCAGATCAAGATACCTGGAAAATAAAACGTTACTGACATTTCCTTAAGGGAATATATGGAGAGAATGAACTCACCAAATCTGTCATACTGTGTTGACCTTAAAGGATGTGGTAATTGCGAGCTGTATACATAGTCTACCCATGAATCATTCTGCATAGCTTGTTTAATGTCTTAATGCAAAGGGCTGTGCTATGATCTCATTTTGGTAATTAGTGCCCTGCTGAAGTATGGACACGGTGTCTGAGAGCTTTGGTCGAACAATAAAGGGGTAAACTTGCCTCACAAGAGAAATAATGCTAAATGCTAAGAGTCATTTTCAATTTTTTTTTACTTATGTCATTATGTAAAACAACAATAACTGTAAAATATTCCAAAATCTCTTTATCCTTTATTTCTGACTAGAACCCAAAAAACAGCTGTTCAGGTTTCCCTAAGTGAGAACCAAAACATAAATGATTCATATCACAGCCTCACCAGGCAGTGCAGTTCTTTTCGTTATTGAGCTCTTGCTACTTTTGTTACTAGAATGGAGGAATCCATAGTAAATTCATTTAAATAGCTGCCCCCAGTTATTGTTAATATAACATGTTTCTTCTAGGCTAGTGTTCATTCTAAGCTATTTAGTTCTTCTAGTCTTGTATTTACTATGAATGTTCAGTTCCTTTTAAATGTCCATTTGTAAATATGTTGATACCACTTGGTTATGTATGTATAGTTTTTTTTATTATTGCATTTAAAAAATACATTTATAAAACATAAAACCAAACCTACCTCATCCCCAATGGGTATACCTATATGTAAAGCTGGCACCCCGTCATTTCAATCCCCACTGGTGCTTATTCAAATTGCCTATATTTTCACAGTTCATTATTTGGAGATGCAGATTCGCAGTGCAGTATTTGGAGCCTTAGCGGTTTTTAAGACAAAGGCTTGCATAAGGTCCTCTGCTTTGGTGATCAATGTAAAATGATGGCTGGATGGAGGGATTAATAATAACCATAGACCAATAACCACATTGATGTGAGGGCCTGGCATGATTTGTGGTGGGCAGTGTGGTAGGATATTACCCCTACCCAGTGTGGCATCACTAAT
>NW_017306659.1:966148-990870 GCF_000935625.1 Nanorana parkeri
TAACTGTTATTCTGAAATTAAAATTACCCTGACAAAGCCTAACACAGCAGTAGTTACCTTCATGAGTACCCAGTTCTCAACTTAGAGCTGAGGTCCAGACAAAAAAAATCTAAATTACAAATTTATGTAATGAGATTAACCACTTGCCGTCTGCCCATTGTAAAAAAACGGACGGACGGCACTGCTGCATTGGCGGGTTGCCATAAATTAACTTTTTATTTTTTTTTGGCAATTTGGCTGCTCCAAACTTAGGAATAGCTAATAATAACCTTAGAGACTGATCCTGACTTTAGTCAGATTCAGATCTCCCTAAAAGCTCTTTGATCGTGCCTGGATGATCAGAACTGATACATTTCACTCAAAAGATATACATTGTATCTTTTGAGTGAAATGTATCTAAACATCGGGCTCGAGCTGTCAAAACAAATAGCAGAGAGGTGAGTCACTCTGCTGCCTCTCTGCTATTTTCAGCTGTCAAATACAGGATCGCAAATTGCGGTCCTGTATTTGCATGTAACGGCTTCATTCTTTCATTACAGACCGTCGCCTCAGAGGAAGTCAATAGTGACGAAATGCATTGTATTTTAATTGTAAGTGCATTTTAATAGTTTTAAATAAATTTATTCTGACATACTACACTATGGGAAGTCTTTTTTTCTCTCTCTGAGCACAAGAGAAGGCGGAAGATGGAGGAATAGTTTTACACGATTTTGGAAAGATAAGCCATAGTTGGGAGGAATCTACCCCAATTTATTGTTGGATTAAAAACAAAGGAGAGGATTTGGTTCTATATAGATCAGCAAAGCGCTAATTGTTCATCTGAAATATGGTGAGCAATAGGAGTCGGTGAGTGCGGCCAGACCTTATCTTTGAGCACGGTGGAGACTGGAGAGCACTGATTCACTAATTGTTTTTGCATTCACGGACGTTGGTGTTGATTATAAAAGCAAGAAGATATATCCTCACATACAAGGACTTTATTGTATCCAGAAGTAATGGACTTCACACATGGTTATGCAGATTAGGTGGGAGTTATACATCACTTGTGAGATTCAACACAGGATTTTCTATATGTACACATGTTATGAGATGTACTAGCACGGTTTTTGTTTTTTTTACTATCATCAGCAGAGGCATTGTGCAACACAGGTGTTGTGTATGACACAAAATTGTGTATCCGTTTGTGACAATTCCACATTTTATACTATTTTCTTCACATTTTAGGAATATAATTTTTGAGTTTG
This sequence comes from Nanorana parkeri, assembly GCF_000935625.1. NCBI lineage: Eukaryota > Metazoa > Chordata > Amphibia > Anura > Dicroglossidae > Nanorana > Nanorana parkeri. Next base: position 967,393 of record NW_017306659.1, read on the forward strand.
AAGCGCAGTGCTATTTTCTTTTTTACTGTGAATACCTGTCTGCTGGAAACCATTGCTGTCATTATCTAATTGACAAGATGCATACGTGTTCCACGGCAGTCACTTCAACCTCAGTGATATGTCTATGTAACAGGTTTTTCATTGCCCTGTGATTAATATGCAGCTTGTAATTGAGAAAATGGCAGCCTTCTTTAGAAAACGATACAAGTTGATGAAGTACTATATAACATAACAGGTTATTGAACGCAAGGGAAGCATGGGACTGGATCATTTTCCTCTGCAGCTTTCCAGGTCTGGAAAGCAGGCTCTCTCTTTCTTTCTGTCCACATGGCACGCTCTCTAGGGAAGTCTTTTTACATGGCAGGTTCTGTAACAGAAAGGAAGAACATCTGAAACTCAGCTTACACAGGTAATTTATACCATTTATGACAGTGTTTGGGGATGGAGCCCATCATGTGCTTTTGTAGCTGGTTATTCATTTTAAATTGGCTACAGAGTGCTGTGTACACCATGTAGGTTCGGAACTAAATATTATTTCAAAGTATACTTAAAAGCCACAAAATATATATTTTTACCAGTCCCACTTTTCAAAGCACCTCGCTTCATGTACCATTAGCCTATCACCCTAGACGTTTCTGTCCAATCGAGGAAGAACAGGACATCAGACGTTTGCTATTGGATATACAATTTGTAAATGTCTCCGAGTCATTGGGATGGATTTAAGGAGAGCCTGTTCACTTTGCAAGTGAACGTTTGTAAATAAGGTGTAGGCAGAGTGTGTTCACATTAAATACTCAGTCACGTGGGAGGCGATTTAATTTTTTTTTTTGATTTTGGCTAGCACATGATTGGATGATTAAAGTGAACAAAGCTTTATCATATTAACAATCACTTTGCAAAGTGAGCATACAATTTGCTAAGAGAACATTAAAAAAACCGTGCGATTTTTTAATGCATAGAGATGTCTATGGGACCAAAACCGCGTGACAACCTGCTCGAAAATAGCTCCTGCACCTTTTTGCGCGACAGGCGATTTCGCTCACGCTACGCAACGCAAAGGTGTGGACAGCCTCCATTGACTTCAGTGCGCATCTGTGTTTTGTGCGTTATCATGTGGATGTATAGAGCAATGAATTACTGAAAAAGACGTGTGCTCTGGTGCATTAAGGCTGATTGCATAGGCAGATCTTTTTGTAGAACTCCTCAGGTTTATAGGCGCATTTATTTTAAATGTTTTTGTATGGCCCTTTATACTTTAATAAATAATTACGTTCAAAGACAGTCTATTGCCTATTTGCTAGTTTTTTGGAGTGTCTGATAAAAATTGTTTTATTTCAATGCAGATTTCCTTGATAAAATTAAACCTTCTTCTATGTATTTGTTTACTGCATAGTTTATGACTACACAGTTGCATATATTGTTCAAGTGAATTTTATGTACAAGCATACATTATGTCGCCCTTGCAATATTGTTATTTACTTGTAAAAGGCAGAAGCCAACCCTGTGTATGTTAGTTACTTATATTGTATATTACATATTATTATATGGTATGTAATCTTCAGGGCATTAAAAGGTAGATCAGATGGCTCTTGGACAAAATAGCAAAAACTGAATATTCAAGTATATCAGTGCATGCTGCTATGACCATACAGAATATAGCTAAAGAGAACAATGGTCTAAACTTTTTTTGCCATAGTTCTCTTTAGGGTCGGCGGAGGACATATACAAATGTCCTCCTGTGACCCAAAACTCACCATATATCGAGCTGTTGCCTGCTATAAGCTGACAGCACACAGCCACGCTGCAGCCAGGACAGATGCCGACAATATTATCGGGATCCACCCCCTACCTGATTGACAGCTAGAGCTCTAGACTCAGAGCCAGCTGTGGCTATCCCCTCCTTTGTCCGTTCCTCCAGTCAGAACTGAAGGAATAGAGAGGAGGAGGGGGAAATCCCTGCGGGGAATGGTGACTGACAGTCACTGCTCTCTGCAGGGAGATGATCAGGAACTGAGCAATTGGCGGTATGTGATCGCTCAGTTCCCGCTCAATAGAGCCGACGTGTGACAGCTTCAGTGTCACACGTCGACTCTAATTATGGTGATTGGTGTATTTCACCCTCCCTATAATTCTCCTTTAACCGCCTCCCGGCCGGCCGTTGTAAAAGGAACGGCCGACCAGGAGCTTCCTGGTTGTACCAGGCCGTGTATATACGGCCTGTTAGCCCTGCTCACTCGCGGGAAACAACCAAAATGTAAAAACAGGTGGCGATGCCTGTTTACATACAAGCGATTGTGGCTCTCTTGACAGGGGATTAGAGGGAGATCGGTACACGATCTTGGAGACCCCATAAAGAGGACCTGTCATATATCTTTGCTATCACATAGGGGGGTTTCATAGCCCCCTATGTGATAACAATAAAGTTAAGTGGAAAAAAAATTGGAAAAAAAATTAATGCAAAAAAAGAAAAAATGAAAGTCACACATGAAAAGGAATTAAAAAAAAACAAAATGTTGCATATAGCCGCGAACTTCGCAGTGAGAGCAATAATTTTCGGGCCATTAATCACTGATAACACTTAACTGATGAGCCGTAAAAGATTTTAAAGCATTGCCTATGGTCAGTTTGCGGTATGGTATTTTTTTGCGATTTCGCGGGTGCGCGTAATTTTAAAACTCAACATGTTTGGTGTCTCTTTACCCGACGTGACCCCATATTTGATATTTTACCAAAAAATTGGGTAAGAATAAATGTATTATAGCATAATGTAAAAAAAAACACTTTTTTCCAAGTTTTCAGTAAATTTTCCTTAATATAGTAAAAAATAAAACCCCAGTGGTGATTAAATACCACCAAAAGAAAGCTCTATCTGTCCCCAAAAAATGGTATAAAATTAATTTAATCACAGCGTTGCATGACAGAATAAATGTCAGTCAAAGTACTGCAGCGCTAAATACTGAAAAATGGCCTGGCCGGGAAGGGGGTGTAAACATCTGGTCAGCAAGTGGTTAATGCTGTAACGGAAAGTTATAGATATGATATAGTGACGTTGGCAACCATCATTTTTTAAGGTTCTAATTTGGAAGATATCAAGAGTTAAAACCAGAATGGATTATCTGCAGCAGACAGATATATAAGTAATATCAGTATAGAAAGAGGAAAGGTACATAGGCAACACAAATTCCAGTTTTGACTCAAAATATCGTATATTGGCAGAGTATGACAGCGTAGAAAAAGAGGGTTAAGAAAAGAAAGAAATAAGTAGGAGAATGAGTAGGAGAGGGAGACAATGTTGTTAAAGGGAGATGAATGTATTGGAGGAAAAAATTCCATAAAGGTGTTTTATAATAAGTGAGTGGTTTATAACCTTCTTGCACACAAAGCTTTGCATTGGATCGGAATGATAAATGAAATAAAATAACTACAGAATTCTACATGGATAAAAAAAAAGGAAGACAAAAAGTTACGTTGATATATGCATTTTTTAATGCAACTGCAAAGCTAACACCTGATTTTATAGTAAGAGATCATTATTGCTAGATCTTGTCAAAGTTAGCTACTCTATTAGATCGAATTGCTTTAGTTTAGCACAGCCATATTAATTTAATTTTAGTGCTTTTATTGTGATATAAACCTTAATTGCTGTTTACTGAGCCAACTTATGTATAGTAATTTACTTACTTAATTTCCTAATAAGTGCACAGGATAGAACAGGATTTACAAGAAAAAAAAATATAAATCTGATTTATTATGTCTGAAAGTCAAAATAATAGTTCTGATAGTACAGAGTCCTGTTCTGATGAGGTGCAATTAGTGTGCCTAGAATGGAGATACTAAGCATAGTGACTTTAAAGAAACTAAGGATTGGTTATTTTTTTTTTATTATTAGTCCTGGATTTATTACTGTGGGCTGTTATGAAATGCCAAACTAGATTTTCTATATTATACTTTTATAAAAAGATAAATGGGAATGTACAGTGGTTTGCACATTGTTGTATATGGTCAGGAATAAAAAAAGGTTTAGAAATGTTTATTTTTTAAGTAAAATGAAACATTGCATATATCTATTTTATATTCTTACACCCACCCATCTGGGTGAAAACCATCTACTTTCTTCTTACCTCCTGTCAAAAAAAAAAACAGTTGCATACAAAGCTCAACAGCTCAAGTTGAAATGTATACATACAAATGAGCTAGTCAAAGTGCTTCCTCTGTCTTCAGCTGGCTCCCTCTAACTTTCTAATCAGTGACAGCATGTTTAAATGAAAACTACTTCTGCTGTACACTCTTTGTAGGAAACTAATTGTGTTCTACAAACCCTAAGTCAATTGACCCAAAACCATTATATTTGCTCTTCAAATAACTGAATAGTGTCTTGGATCACTTGGATTCTAGGCAGCTTAAAAACCCACTGCACTGTGAGGGAAATAACTGATGTTTGAATGAATAAGTAAATTTGAGCTTCTAAAATACCAAATGTGTTTGCATAATATTTGTTATAATCTGCAAAGGCCTCACGATAGGTATATGATGAAACAAGGAAAAACAGTGAGAATTTTTAACAGATTAGCTAAAAGAACAAAACTATTTTATGTGTGATTTATGGTATCTGAAAAATTGTGGTGAGTAGGGATGCACAGATACCATTTTATCGTGTAATGACTCACTGGCCAACTTCCTGATTGGTCAGGAAGCTGGCAAATCAGGAAGCCAGGCGGCGAGTTATTACCCGCCCCTCGTCTTCCTGATTTGCCAGAAAAACGGCTCCATGCTTCCTCATCACTTGGTGACGAAGGAGCATGGAGGGGGGGGGGGGCTGGGCAGGGCCTGGACGTTTACTATGTATGACAATCTGGAAAGGGCACTTATCTAAACCTAGCCCTACTATATTGATCCATAGAATTACAGTGTGGTGACTTCTTTGGTTTCATCCTCTATTCCAAATATAAACTGTAAAAGAAAAAAACAGGGTGTGCAGGAATACCAGAACTTTTATATTATGTCAGCCTTCATGTGGTGCTTTTAAGGAGTAAGAATAAATATTCTTTTCTATGGTTAGCTAAAGAGCAGAATATCATTTTGTGTTTTATTACTGCTTGTTGAAACGGCAGTTAAGGGCTTGAGATTGTTTTCCTTTTAGCTAGCATTGTAGATGATACCTTCGTAAAATCTGAGAGGGCGTCTGCAAGGGTGTTGTATTCTGGGTAGAGCAGCTTAAATGTAATGTAGCAAAACAGATCTATGCTTCTAGGTTTGCTGAGAATGCCACAAATCCTGTCAATATTATAAATAACAGAGGCGACCTGTGGTAGTAAAGCACTAAAAGTTTTGCTACTATTTTTAGATTTTAAATATTCAGTTCTAGCTTTATGGGTCACAGTATGGGATTTGTAGGCTTCAGCGGTATTCTTTTGTTTTCTATTTATGTTTCTATTTAAAGGAGAACTATGGGGTTAAGGCTTTTCCCCATAGTTCTCAGGGTAACGGGAGGACACAAACTAGCGGCCTCGCGTCACCCTAAGCTCAGTATACCGCGAGCTGCAGCTCGCGGTATACTGAGACGCTGAAGCGGATCCCGACAATTATGCCGGGATCCGCCCAGCTGCGTGACTGAGCCAGCTGTACCCGCGTCAGAGCCAGAGCCATCTAGCGTCGGAGCCAGAGCCATCTAGCATCAGAGCCATCTAGCGTCAGAGCCAGCTGTACCCTCCCCCGTCCGTTCCGCCAGTCAGCGCTGGCGGATCGGAGCAGGGAGGGGGGAATCCAGCCCCTCCCCTGTCACGGCAGAGAGCCGTGACAGGATCGAGAGGTGAGTGAACGCCGGTATGTGTTCGCTCACCTCCCAATCTACTGAGCCGACCTGTGACGGTCTCATTGTCACAGGTCGGCTAGAACTATGAGGTGAGTGAAAAGCACTCACCTCATAGTTCTCTCAGTTATGGCATATTTAAAATGTACTGTATCTGGTTCTGGTAAATTTAAGCTAGCAAATCAGAAAAACAGTGGAGGAATTTAGGTTTAGTTGGACTTGCCAGCTTCTGTTATTCAGTGCCTGAGAAGATATAGCTAGTTAGGTAATTTTATGCTGACCAAATAAATATCCATTAAGCTTTCTATATACTTTATATCCAAAATCTTACCACCAAAACACAGGAATATAGAGAGCTTGAGCATTGTGGAGTATCTAAAAGGGATCAGAGAGACACCCATAACAGTTGAAAATAATGTTATCATTTTTAGTTCCTAGACAAAACATGGAGGTTTGTGAGTTTTTAGTTGTCTTAACCATGGAAATCAAAACTTGCTCTACTTGAACGTCCCATCGTTTACATGATCATTTCACAAACATGTACATTCACATTGGGGGTGCTCTCAAGCATCAGCTCCTCAGCACAGCAGATCAATTTATCCCTGCTCAAACTCAGCTAAGGAAAGAAAATTGGAGAGGGCTTACAGGCATAGGTAGCTCTACAATCTGTAAGATCCAAGTATGTACTTTTAGCCAAGTAAATATGAGCTATTGCATGTAAGCATTTATCCAGCCAGCAGAAGGAGCTTAGGCCCCTTTACACATGTTTTTGTAAAAGAAAAAAGTTTACACAGCTCAATAACTGTAATTTGAAATTTATACCCCCGAATGAATGGACAGTGACTGATCCCCATCTCTTCTCCTTCTTGCCTGCTCCAGGAATACTCTGGAAATGCTGTGTTGTGTGCATCCTTAAGTAAATGTTATTTTCTTTAAAAAAAAAGGTGTTTTTTTTTTTTTTTAATGGTTTTAGTTTCCATTTAAATATAATATTGAGACTAATACTGATATTGTCTTATCAGACAGGGATATAACGCTTTAAACTCTGTAAGATCATTGGTTTAGTAATTTAAAACTGGTTCAGTTGAAAAAAACTAATGTAGGTCTTATTTAAGTATTAGGTTCTGGCATTCTTTTAAAATCTGATTTCATGAAATAATGCTAAGAATAATGTTTGTTTATAGAATCTTAAGAATATCACCACTGCCATCTTAAAGGAGAACTATGAGGTGAGTGCTTTTCACTCCCCTCATAGTTCTAGCCGACTGAGGTCGGCTCAGTAGATCGAGAAGTGAGCGAACACATACCGGCGTTCGCTCAACCCTCGATCCTGTCACAGTTCTCTGCCGTGGCAGGGGAGGGGCTGGATTCCCCCCTCCCCGCTCCGCCAGCGCTGACTGGCGGATCGGACAGGGGAGGGGGTGGGTACAGCTGGCCCTGCCTCTAGATAGGCAGAGCCAGCTGTCACTCGCGCATCTCGACATAATTGTCGGGATCCGCTTCAGCTGCGGTGTCTCAGTATACCGCAAGCAGTAGCTCGCGGTATACTGTGGCGTCTCAGTATACCGCGAGCTGTAGCTCCTGGTATACTGAGCTTAGGGTGACGGGAGGACGCTAGTTTGTGTCCTCCCGTTACCCTAAGGAGAACTATGGGGAAAAGCCTTACCCCCATAGTTCTCCTTTTTAAATTATTATTTTTTTTTTAAAGCATTGACTCAACATGTATATTAATTTATTACTAAACAGCTTAAACCTGTTATTTTCATATAGCATCTGACAGCCGACCTTAAAAGACTCTAGATTAACACAAGTAACTCCCCTATCCTCAAAAGCCAATTATTTGTCTGATCATGCGTTACAGTTATACATGTTTGGTAGCAACGCTCAAGAATGTCTAGATTAGGAATTTGTTGACTAGTACATTTCCTATTATAATTTACATAACATTTAACTATTAAAAAATTCTACAGCTTAGATAACATTATACAATTTACTTTTTTCCCCCAAACATTCATATAACAAAGTAAAGCTGCATGAAATGAAAAAAGAAAAAGATGGCTGTTTTATAAGTCTTTGCTTCCCTAAGGCTTTCAAACTAAAATCCCTACTTCTTATTAACAGGATGAAACTGTCCTCCAAGCCCTTAGGTTCTTGACATATTTGTGGTCGTGTTCTCTTATGTGTACTCAGCAGTCGAGGGCTTCCCAGAAACCATGAAATAAAAAAATTATTTTTCTTGGCTTCCAAGCTAGTTATCTACTACTTTGTATCTGAAATATTGAAAAGTAATGTTCTATTGGTGCCCCGCAACAACTGAAATGCAGCATTCAGAACAGAAATTATCTTATATTTCATATTCGTGTCTAGACAAGCACTTAGAATTCATTTAGAGTGGACATGTCAGTAATTTTACAAGTGTACAGAAATATACTGTATATTATAATATACAGTAACATTATAGTGAGGGAGATGGGAGCTCTTCCTGCCGTTTATGCTAGTTGTATGGACTACCCCTTACTTCCTGCTCAGATGAAGGTTAGCACACAAAGAGAATAGTAGGTATGCACCAATACCGTTTTTTGGATATTGACTACGAGTACCAATATTTATCTTTCAGTACTCGTTGATACCGAGTACTGATACCGGTAGCGTGGAGCCGGCTTCCCGGGCAATCAGGAAGCTGGGCTGCGTGTCATTACCTGCCGATCCAGCGGTGTCTGCATGCGGGTGCACGCGTCCATAGACTTACCTTGCGTCTCTGCTCGTCTCCCGGCCGAGAATCCGAACTGCGCATGCGCCCGCCCCAAGATGCTTTGCGGCCGCCGGAGCAGTTTCGTTTTGTCGAACTGGAGCGCGCAGCGAAAACAAGGTAAGCTTAAACCGCTGTTAAAGCAGGTTTTTTTTTTTTTTTTTTACATTTTGTACATATAGGCAAAAAAAACAGAGGCTTTAGAACTTTTTTCAACTATTATTAAAAATGTAGCTTATTTGTTTATAACTCTGTGGATGCTCAAATCATCTCCAATCATCTCTAAAGTAGCAGTGGCTACTTTACAACACACACAGGGCCCATGGGGAACAAAAGCAGCCACCCTCTAGAAGGAGGGACAGTGTCAGCACAAATTCAGAAATGATTTGAGCATATACAGTACAGCTGATTGATACACAAATAAGCTACATTTTAGTTAATAGGTACTTTTAATAGGTAATTTTAGGTACTTGAATGCATTTTTAAGATTTTACTCCTGAGTTTAGTGTCAAAACTCCTTTATAGCTGTTTCTTTGGAGCAGGATTATACATAGTACTCTACAGGCAGCTTCTAGTGGTTAGAATAGATGCCTGTGAGCTGATAAGCAACTGAATTAGGCTGGGTTCACACCTAGGCGTATTGAATATGCGCGTTTGTCGCGCGTTTTTACCGCGATTCGCGGTAAAAAAAACTGTGCGACAAAGGCCCGTTTCCGAGGGCTACTTGGCTGTATCCCAATGGAAACGCGAGACCAAAACGCCCCAAAGAAGTACATGTACTTCTTTGGGCGTAGGCCGTTTTGTATCGCGTTCGGACGGGTGGAAATACCGCAAGGTGTGAACCAGACCCATTGAATACAATGGGATTTAGATGTTTGAGCGTTTTGTAGAGCGTTCATCAAGCGTTGAACGCGCTACAAAACGTTCAGGTGTGAACCAGGCCTTAGGGATAGTTTTTTAAAAGTTCATTAACTACCTCCCGGCCAGCCGCTGTGTATACACGGCCTGCCGGGAGCTTCTTGGATGTAACTGGGCGCGCGAGCGGGAAATCCCCGCTATTTGAAAAGAGGCAGCGATGCCCGTTAATATACATGCGATCCGCCGGCTATAGAGCCGGCGGATCGCTTGTATGAAGCCCCGAGACGTGCGCCTCTCCCCCTCCCCCCCTCCCGCTGTCAAGCTGGTCCCGGGCTCCGGTGTGAGCCCGGGACCAGCATAGTGCCTCTGTCACAGGGGATCAGAGGGAGCTCGGTACACGAGCTCCCTCCGGTCCCCTCTCCGCTGTCAGAATGCGGAAGTGTTGTATATTACATCACTTCCGCATTCTTGTGTCACTCTCCAGCTTCAGATGCTGGAGAGAAGCTGATGAAGCAGATCTCTGCTTCATCAGCTTCTTCAGGGGGGTCCTAGGTGACATTAGGGGTCTTGGAGACCCCCTGATGTCTCCATAAAGAGGACCTGTCACCTCTTTTGCTATCACATAAGGGGGTTTCTCAGCCCCCTCTGTGATAGCAATAAAGTTAAGTGGAAAAAAAAATAGTACAAAAATTTAAAGTTTCCCCCCCAATTTTTTTAAAGTTACACAAAAAAGAATTAAAAAAAACTAATTTTTTTTAAAAAGTCCCCACCCCTACATACACGCATGTAAACATGCGTCAGGTGCGCATACCTGCGAAAACGACGATTGCACCCATTACGCGGCCAATGTTACATATCGCCGCAAACGTCGGAATGAGAGCAATAGTTCTAGGGCCATCAATCACTGATAACACTAAACTGATGAGCGGTAAAAGCTTTTAAAGCGTCGCCTATGGCCAATTTTGGGTATGCTAGTTTTTTGCGATTTTGCGAGTGCGCGCAATTTTTACGCTTGACATGTTTGGTGTCTATTTACCCGACGTGACCCTGTCTTTTATATTTTACCAAAAAAGTGGGTAATATTAGTTGTTTTATAACATCATGTAAAAAAAACTTTCAGTAATTTCTCCTGAATATAGTAAAAAAACAAAACCCGCAGTGGTGATTAAATACCACCATAAGAAAGCTCTATCTATCCCCAAAAAATGGTATAAAATTCATTTCAGTACAGCGCTGCGTGACGGAATAAATGTCAAAATACTGCAGCGCTGAATACTGAAAAATGGCCTGGCCAGGAAGGGGATCTAAACACCTGGTCTTCAAGCAGTTAAGGTGTACCAAACCCAAAAAGCAAAAATGTTATATTTTGCAGCTTACCAATCCTTAAAGTGGACCTTTACCCCCTTTGACTAAAAATCACATCAGCATACAGCTCTGCATGCTGATATGAAATCATCTCACATTCATTAGCTAAACAAATATATTTTCATTTTACTTACAATTTTTTTTTCCACTTCCTGGTCCACTTTGGCAAAAATGATATACATGTACACAAGTGTTGCATTCTGTCAAGGTTACATCAGCATGCATTGCTGGGAAATCTCATCTGTAATCTCACGAGATCTCAGGGACAGGCATTTTCCTCTCCTGAGATGATGTGCATGATCACATGTCCTAATTACATGTGCCAGAGTCCCGAGAAGTAAAGGGATATGGATTAATCTGTCCTTAGTTGAAATGGCCACTGTGAGAAGACTGGGGAAGAAAAATAAGGTATGCAAAAAATAAAAAGCCGTCAATTATCTAGAAGTACAGTAAAATGTTTTGATTTTCTTTACAAAATATCGTCAAGATAATTTTCACAAAGAAAAATTGTTCTCTAAAAACTGTATACTGTTAATACAGTATGCATTATGATATTTATTTTTTTAATTTGCAAGATCGACTTACAGTGATGAAAGGAGGACAATAAAAACACTGGTTACAATGGTTACGTTTTATATCCTGTCAGTCATGTGACTGCTTCTTCTCCAATTAGGGAGTGCTTTCTACTGTGTAGTGATATTAAAGTCAAAAGATTTTTAAGCCATTTCAAATGCTGATGAAATCACTTACAATGAATGCTGCTCCATGATGGTTAAATGTTTTAGTCTCCTGCAGAATCCCCTAAGGTCTGGCCCTGACAGGGCACTATGTCACTCCCGTGTGTGCTAGTTAGCTGTGTGTGTCTTCACAGACACGGCAAACCAAGCTACTTTCCTCCCTTCTGGCCCCCTCTCCTCCTTCCACCCTTCTCCAAGCTAGTAGATGAACAGTTGCTGGACTATAAAGTTGTTTAAAAAAAAACAAAGTAGCAAAAAAAAAATGCCTCAAGTTTTTATAATAATTTACATTTTTAGGGGGCTTTTTATAATACAAATAATAATAATATAGGTCTTTCTACGTGGTTTAGTTTGTATTCACATATGTGGGAGGAAAAACGTATGACCCTGTCTATCAGGATCATAGGCCTCCTCCCAGGAATATCAGTGGACGTCCCTGAAAAGCCTTCCCTGCTCTTTTCTCCAGCCTTTTCTCCTCATCTCACCATGATAGTTCACTACTGCTTATCACTACATATCACTGTGATAAATTGGCCACTTAATCAGGCTCAAACATTTTTTCAGTGACAAGTGATAAGCAGTGATAAAAAAAAACACTGTGATATGTGGAGAAAAGACAAGACAAACCATGATAAAGCAGGCTTTATCATAGTTTATTAAATGGACACTTAAGTAGTAGAACACCACAGGCTACACACTGCAGCCTGCAATGGGGTTCAATGCAATGGGAGCAGACAGCGCTATCCTGCCTCAGTTATAAGTTGAGCCCAAAGTGTCACTAAACCCAGAAGTTATATCTTAAAATAACTTACTTTAACTATTAACAAAAATGTATCTTATTTGTGCATCACTCGGCTATAGATCCTCAAATCATCTCTGAATTGATGCTGACACATCCTTCTGGAGGGTGGCTACATTTGTTCCCCATGGTCCCTGTGTGTGTTGTAAAGTAGCCATCGCTCCAAGCTCGCTCCCGTTGTGGACTACAATCTCATGTTTAGTTTACTAATTTGTATCGAGATTGTAGTACTTCACGGGAGCGAACTTGGAGCGGGCCATGAGGAACAAAAGTAGCCACCCTCCAGAAGGAAGTACAGTGTCAGCACCAATTCAGAGATGATTTGAGGATCTACAGCTGAGTGATACACAAATAAGATACATTATTGTTAATAGTTAAGGTGCCTGAATTCAGATTTAAGATTTACCTCCTAAGTTTAGTGTCACTTTAAGGCCTCATTCACACAGCCGCGTATATGCGCGTACGCGCGTATAGTACCATATGCAAATAAATGGATCCATACACATAGCTGCATATGGACCCGTATATTTGCGTAGTGTAAAAATTAGCAAAAACAGAATGGAACCGAGATGCGCCCTGGCAGTGTATTTACGCGCATATACGCGTGCTTGCGCGCATGTACGCGCGTACAGTTCATTAACATTTCTATTATGAATGATGCCTTGTGGGATTGCAAATAGTGCACTATATACGCAATATTACGATTTTGCTCTTGCGTTGTGTGTGAATGAGGCCTAAGAAGAGACTTCTTAAACCTCTCAATATGCCCTGCACTTCCTTAAGCTGGCCATACACCTTGCAATTATCTGCAGATTTTCTGTGGTCAGATGGAAAAGGTGCAACAGATTGGCCCAGGTGGAGATTACTCCATCCACACAGTTCAGTGTAGATGGAGGAATCTGTTGCACCTTTTCCATCTGACCACAGAAAATCTGCAGATAATTGTAAAGTGTATGGCCAGTTTGTCTTGCGATGGTTGTAAGGTCATTTAAAAAACGTACGATCTGCCCATCTTGGACAGGCAGATCGTACTTGAGATCATCGCAAGCTCGCCCCGCTGCGTTGACTGCAATGCTGAACGGGCAGCTCGCGCACACCGGCCCGTGCGGCAGTTATCTCACAATCATCCTACAAACCAGCCGAAAATCGTACAATTCTTGGCTGGTTTTCGAACTTGCTCGAAAGACAAAAGTCGTGCGACCATACAGTAGAAACGGTCGCACGCCTTCCACACACCTTGCGATAATCGTACGATCGCGGGATTTCCCGCGATTATCGTACGATTATCGCAAGGTGGGTGGGCACCTTAAGGTGTATGGCCCGCTTTACACTGAGGGTCGGTTCACAGCAGCAAGCTGCGCTGAATAAACGGAGGTTGGTGTGTAATCAAAGGTACTGTGCTGATGCATCTGTCCTGGTGATTTGCTCTGTTTAATTTTTTAGCATAACACTGTGTTCTGCAGTTGTACCGCCCCACTCCACGCTGCTCTGAAAAAAAGTACTGCATGCAGTACTTTTCTTTTAGCACACATCACTGCAACTCAGTGTGAATTGAGCCTATTTAACCAGTTGACATCCGCGGTGTTAAACCCCCTTCCCATCCAGGCCATTTTTCAGTATTCAGCGCTGCGGTACTTTGACTGACATTTATTCCGTCATGCAACGCTGTGCTGAAATGAATTTTATACCCTTTTTTGGGGACAGATAGAGCTTTCAGGCAGATTGCCATGTCTGTACACAGTGTGAATGGGCACTTAGAGTTATTTTGCCCAATTTAGCAACACATTTCCAGAAGAGGGAAAAAATTAAGGAAATCACAATCTGCAAGTCTTTAGGCTTTGTGCTGTTCTCTCCCCTACCTTGTTCAACCTAGGCACTGGCCCACAGTTGCCATATGGTACATACTATAATGGCTGCAATTAGACCTCTGTAAAACAACAGTGATAGTAATGTGACTAGATGCTAATCTTCTTGAAGAGTTCCCAAAAATTACATTTCTATTTTTTTTTTTTTATTCACAGCAATTGATTTCTTCACTTTGTGAGGTCTAATTGCTAGGAATCATTTCTAATGATCCCTAACATCTGCAATCAATAGAAGAACATGCTGTGGCCCGTAGGTAACTTTTGGAAATCACCATGACAACCTGGCAACTGTTTGTTTTCTAGTTATTTAGGATTAGGCTGAAGAGTTCAGAACATAATTTGTGCAGGTTGGAGAAGTCATTAATGTAGTTATTGAAAAATAGTAGAATTATATGCAGTTTTGTCGCTATTATTTCTAGCTTAGAACAGAGAGAAAGAAGGTAACTAGACTTATGTGTCATGTTGTTTTTTGTTATTTAAAAACTGCTACCGTGTCATGATTGTAGGAATATGTTGACTTTGTTTAAATTTACAAGTTCATACTGAAGTTTCCAGACTTGTTGGAAGCCAGCACTAGTAAGAAATGGCCTGTGAAGGACACTGATAGAAAAGCCTCTCTGAAAGTAATTGAGAGAGTTGTGGATAAGTGACTCCAAAAGACATTTGGAAGTGATTAGCTTTTTAAGCGTAATCAATCAGAGTGTACTCCTGAAGGAAGATGATTTAAAGCTGCTGTTTTGTATTTGTGCCTCTTGCATATCAAGTTTAAATATAATTTGTGTTTTTAAGAATGCTTTCATAATATTGTATTGCCACAATTTAGGGGTACACTGTGTGCATGCCTAAAACTAGAGATTGATATACCCTTGGTAGCCTGTGGAACAGGACTGGACAAATTAATAAGAAACTCAAGAGCCAGTCTGCTTAGTCCAGGAGCCAATATTTTTTGAAACCAGCTCCATTGACCGCTAGAGAAAACCTTAAAAGTTGGGCACCAGCTGTATATTTTGAGGAGCATTAACAGGCTACCTGGTTCCTGGGATTTGTCCAGTTCTGCTTTGGCAGGCCTAGATCAAAAAATACATATTACCTAAAGTCTTGCTGGCAGATGAATGACCTATGGAGGCATCACTAGTGTTAGACAGATCAATGATACATTAAAGTATGATTACAACGATCTGTCTTGGTTTCCTTTTTGTACTTTAATTTCTAGAAGATTTAATAGGGCTTTTTATTTTGAATAAATAAGCATGGTTTTGGTGAGAAAGTCAACATAGTGTCTGTTGTGGTAACCTACTCAAATATATTTTAAATAATATCTGAGTGCAAGTAAAAGTCTGTGCTTATCTCCTAGGCTATGTAGCAGCCAGCATAAATTTAACTATATACAGTCCAAGAGGTCAACAGTACTAAAAAAAAAAAGGCAGTGCTTGAAATGCCAATAATATACTCTTTACTTTAAAATGTAAACATCAATGCTCATCAGATCCAATCTATGAAGACAAATAGGACACTTACCAGATCCACTGACCCCACAGATCAACAGAGGTCAGGTCTCACTTAGTGATTATCCCCACCTGTGTCTCCCATGGACAATGGTGGATTCACTCCCAACAGTATCTCCAAGTTGTCTCCAAAGCCCTGTGCCCACTCCAGTTTGGGCTGAGTATGATTATTGTAACCCTTTCCCTGCCTCCGACGTAAGGCATACAACAGAACACAACCACTCCCAGCTGGCCAGCTCAGTATGCCTTATGTTGCTGGCTTTTACCCTCCTGCTATAAGCTCATGGACAGAGAGTGCTGCATGTGACAGAATGCCGAGTGGGGAGGAGAGAGAGATCCAAGTGTCAGGTTGGACAGCAGGTGGTGCCATGCGGAGCTTCAGGATGCTAAGCGGAGGATCAGCAACTATGTGAAATATTTGCTGATCCTTCGGTGTGCAAAACACCCACCAGTGATCAGTGCTGATCACTGGTGTTTGTAAATAAATGAGCACATAGTAAGCTATGTCCCCAGTTATGAATGAGGTGTTTACAAACAAGATTTGCAGCGCATTATGGCCACTTGGTGAAGCCAAGGAGCATGGGAATTTCATATTGGTTCCATCTAGTGGCTAAAATGTGTGCCGAGTCTGTTTGTATAGCTGTTCCCTATTTTTTGTATAGCTGTTCCCCCGGTTTATAAATTACCCCCTAAGTGCTGAAAAAATTCACGCCAGCTGACATTGTCACCTGTTCCATCTTTTTGTTAGCCATACCAAGATAGAGGTAAAGGATAATATCTGGACGGGCCATGTGCTTATAGACTTTTGGCTATAACCTTTTGGCAGTGGTAAATTGAGAAGGTCAGCAGTGTACTTTGACTTTACTTCTGCGCTATATCATACTGTTGCAATCTTTAATCCTAATTTTCCACAAGCCAGTATAAGGCTGCGAAACTGGGTGTTCCCTGAAAATCTTGTGGATGTGCGATTCCATTAAAGTGCATCTGTCATTGTTTATAAGTACTTAAAGTGATGTTACACCTTATGGGGTATTTTATCACTTTTATAATTTATGGAGAACTAAGTTTTCTTTTAATTCTTAAGTTCCTTGTTCTCTAGTGGGTCCCTGCAGCACTTCCCCCGCACATGCCCCCTGCTTGCGTGCTTGTTCTCGGCCATGCCCACAGTAGCTGTGTACATCCATTGACACACCCTGCCCTGCGGCAGGCCACTCCCCTTCTGTCCATTCAGCAGTTTGACTGATGGCAGAAGGAGCATATGGCTCCTCTGCCCCCAGTATCAGCGGCACTGACAGGTAAGTGTGAGGAGGATGGGGGACACAAAAGGGTACTAGGCGTTTTTTATCTTAATGCAGAGAATGCATTAAAGGAGAACTATGAGATGAGTGATTTCCACTCACCTCATAGTTCTAGCCGACCAGAGAGCCATGACAGGATCGAGAGGCGAGCAAACCCGATATGTGTTCGCTCACCTCCCGATCTACTGAGCCGACCTGTGACAGTCTCATTGTCACAGGTCGGCTAGAACTATGAGGTGAATGAAAAGCACTCACTTCATAGTTCTCCTTTAAGGTAAAAAACGCCCAGCCTTTAGTAATACTTCAACCCTATTGCTCCCAAAGCAGCTTTTCCAATTTTTACCTACAGAGCAAAACACAAATATAAACTTACCCATGTGCACAGGCGAAATGGTAATAGAATGCTAAAAATGTGTAAATGGGTTACCCATTAATAACCTTTACCGATCAAGAGCCTCAACTATATAAGTTTGATAAAGCTTGTTTAAATTATTTTGTAAACCGAATCCATGCGATTGATTTACCAAAGAAGTAGCGAAGTGAATCAACCCCATTATGTCTAAAGATAATTTGAAGGGTATTCTTGTAATGTATTATTGATCTTAAAGATATGCACCAGTACTTATCTCCAGTACTTCAGCTGGTAGAGGTTAAATCAGAATTCCAGCACCCTCTGTTTCTGGGCCATCTGTGCCAACCTTTGTTGCTTGGTGGAAACTGTACTGCTGTTAAGTTTTCTTCCTTACATCCCTACTGTTACATAGTATTTGAGGTTGAATAAAGACATTAGTCCAGTATGCCTCCATATTTTCATTGAAGGCCAGAAGGCACACTTCCTGTGCCCGGGTAGTCCTAGACACAGTCAGCTACTGCTTCTGTGTCACATAGTCATGCCCAATAGGCTCTAGATAAGTCATCACATTTTAATAAAATTGAGTTCCACTATTAAAAGCTCTGCTGTGGGGGAGATTTATCAAAACTGGAGCAGACAAAATCTGGAGCAGTTGCCCAGGACAACCAATCAGCTTCTTTCTTCATTTTGTTCGGTTAAGATTTGAAAATGAAAGAGATAAGGTGATTGGTTGGCATGCACCGTTGCACCAGATTTTGTCTGCTCCTGTGTTGATAAATTCCCTTCATCTTTCCCTCCCACCTATATAGTATATTGCTTAAGTTAAATGCTTTGAATGAAAAGAACAAGACCCCTGAGTACAGGGGAACAAGGATTCTGTATAAAATGTGTTTGACCTGCTGTGAAAGTGGGGGTCAAATCATGGTGAGGTATTGTCTCATTTGTGGGTGGATGGCATGTGTGTATATAGACTTTTATTATATGGGACTGATTCACTGAGTGTTTTTGTTTTAATTAGTGCTGTCCATAAAATGCATATAGTTGATTTTTTTTTCTATACAATTTTTACTTTAGTAGCTACATAGGAGTGTGCCAGCACACTGTGCATTGATATGGTTGCTTGTAGTCCAACTCAAGTGTGCTCAGGAAAGGGTTACAAAATGTACTCAGAATCACAGCTGTCATCCTTTCATCTATAAGGAAAGAAATGCCTGTGGATACACTTTGCTTGTATGATTTAAAGTACATCTAAAGGCTTCTGATTGACAGTCTAAACAGGTCCCAAATCCAGTTACTATGTGATGCACACACCTCATAAGGTAAAAAACAAACAAACAAACAAACTTCCTCTACCTCCCCTAAGTATACCAAATCCTTTATTTATGTCTCATAATGGGATGATTTTAACAACAGTTAACAAGAGTTAGTGATGTGAATCCAGAAAGTAGTGGCAGTACTAGATGTTTCCAGGTGCTAATTGTCAAGCTACAGGCTTGTGAATCAACAGTGACAATGTTTATAGCCATGCCCCTTGCAAAATCATCTCATTCCACTATAGCGGAAACAGGTAGACTACATGAGGGTAACAACGCTGCTCTGAATTCAGGAGCAGTGAATCAGCATTGTCAACCCATTACATGGAGCTGCATGTGGTGAACTTGTTGTGAAACTTTCTAACAAAAGTAAAGCTGTAAGTGCAGATGCACTTAGGCTAGGTTCAGATCTGAGCAATAACCGGGCCGCACGTCCCAGGACTGCGCGATCGTGTGCTAGTGCACACACCACTTGCCGTGTGGCCCCATTGATTTCAATGGGGTTACATCCGTGCGGCAGAAGAAGAAAATAATGTCACCAGCACACTGTAGTAATCAATAATCCATTTAATGGCACATTGCCATTCAATGCAAGCGCTTTCGGGGCCTCAGGGGGTCCCCTTCATCAGGCTCAGAATGACACATCACTTACAGATTCATCAACTTTATGACATTAATTTTAATGTTGAAGTCCCATTTAAAAATATGTGCTAATTTGGTGAGCTCATCTAATATGCTTCACGGTAAAGACTCTGAGCGATAGATCTGCACTAAATTAACTGATTACATTCTGCACTTCATCTGGAATCACACTTACCTAACATAACTATAGACTCTGTAATATGCTGACTACTGGATCTGAGTACTTCTGGTCAGTATTAAAGAATCAGCACAAACATCCATAAAGCTCTTCTTTAGGAATTTTTCAAGTAAAGTGTTTAGATTGCTAAGATTGCATATAACTGAATTTTGGGAAATCAGGGAGATTATGCATTGTGTTTCCCATACTTAGAAATACAGTAAACTCCCCACTATCTGGCATTCAAGCAACCTAAACTCTCAAGCAACCAGAAACAAAACAAACAATTTCCTGTTTTTTGCCAGCTGCTTGATAGACATGTGCACACTAAATTTATTTAGTTGCTAACAAAATTCTCTGTTTACATCTTGCTGCGGCCAACAGCTAGATTCCGCAGCTGGCAGGTGAATGTAATCAGTGGGCAGTGGTTGTGTGCAATAACCTGCCTGCAATTTGAAATAGCCAATAGTAGAATCTAGACAGCAGATGAATGGGACAGGGTATGTTGTTTGAGAGGTAATAGTAACTCTCAAGCAACGAGAAACTACAGTTATCTGGCATCTACCAATCCCCATGGGATGGGTACTGGATAACTGGGAGTTTACTGTACTGAGGGAAATTTAATAAAAACTGGAGCAGACAGAATCTGGAGCAGTTGCCCATGGCGACCTATCACCTTTTCTCTTTCATTCTCAAACCCTAAGTGAACAAATGGAAGAAAGCAGTGATTGGTTGCCATAGGCTACTCTGTTAACTGCCTGCTCCAGTTTTAATAAATCCCCCCCACTGTGTTTTTTCAGTGGTCTGTAGTGCGGAATAGGGTTGGGTTTTTGTTATGGAGCAGAGAGAGAGTATTCTTTTGCATTTGATTTGATAAGCAGTTTTGCTTTGAGAAGGCCTGCCATAGGGAAGAGCCTATCTTAGACACACTTTTAGGTGTATGTCATAGTTTTAGACTCCATGTACATATTTAGGCAGGTCTGCCTGTCGTCTTGTTTAGAGAGCTCATTGCATTTGACTTGCCATATTAGGTTTTGGTGTTAGTGGACAATTTGTGCCAATATGTGTATGTAATATATTTATTACACTGCAAATGGCAGGACTGCGCACAGCAGAGAAAATACCCAATGCCACAGAATATTGATGTAACCTTTGACCCTAGTAGCATCTCCCTGTATGAAAACAAAGTTGTTATTCTTACGTAGTTGGACTATATAGTTTTACGCATTGGTTAAAATCAGTGTTTTCCTGACAGCCTGAAATGCAGAACTGTGAAATAATTCCAGGTTTAGATTTCATAGCAAGACCTGAAAGGGAATCACATATTTCCAACCACTCAATAAGTGTGGTTTTTACATACCAAAGAATATGTTGCACAGCTTTACCAAAAAAGAATAATTTTTTTGCACTTCATGCTCCCATAAAAGTACAGAGGTGTGCGTTCCTTTATCCATGTTTGCTCAGGTTTGGAATGTTCATTAGCCAATGAAATGTCCCCATATTTTAAAGACATTCCATATATAAAAAAATAAATAAATATTAGACTTGCAAACCTCCTGCTATGACAAACTACTCTTTAAAGCCAGAATATATTCCTTACCTCATGTAAACAGTGCAATAGGAAAATGGAACATCAATAGTACAAGGACTTTCCTTTTAAAACTTGGCAAATGTCCTTTGGGTTATGGTTGCAGTTTGAACTTTTTTTCTTAAATAAGACTTATTAAATACTGAATGAAGACATAGAAGTCACAATTACATCCAGGATTTCAAATGTGGCATATAGTAATTTGCTTTCAAAATATTGTCAGCAGTAAAATAAAATTGATAGTTCAGTGTAACAGTTATGTTAAAATGTCCTCACAGAGTTGGCATAAGCTCCAAATATATATAGAATATCAATGATGTTGATGTTACTTTGTATTTCTTCTGATTACAAAGTTACATGTGGAATCCATACTGGGCTGGTGTTTTCCATCTTTATCGATAAATACGCTATAATATTATTGCTAGACTTGTTCTTTTCTATGCAGGTAAAATGAGTTTCCAGAGGTCATTGATGTCTAGATGCCAAGTTTAGCAGTGTAAGCTGACATAGCAATGCCTTTATGACTAATTTACTTAAATAAGCCAGCACCTAATGATTGCACACCTGTGCACAGACCTTATGGGAAGGGTGCTGGCTAATGCTCTGGGCTCCAGCTGGGAAGAGGAACAGGGATGTTCAGGAGTCAGGAGGACTCCTCCCAGAAGGCAGAGGGGAGCCAGGTGGCTGTGTGTGCTAGAGGCACAGGAAGACAGTCGAGGAGGTTGAGAGACTCCATGTGTAAGCGGCTATGTGTAACAACCTGGAGTCGGTGAGACTATGTGTTCTGTTTGCTGGAATGCAAGCGGACCATGTATTATGGTTGATGAAGTTATGTTTCTGCTCTGGAAGCAATAAAAGACTGTTCGAGACTGGTTTTTGAGCGCTTGCCATTTGTGCTAAATTCCCCAACGTCACAATATGTATATGTGACATGTACACTTTTTATTTAATGAATTATGCCATCTTCAAACTGCAGTGCCACCAGCAGACTAAAGGCTTATTTTGTCAGTAAAGTCATAGACGACATAATGATCACATGAACAGGAACTAGTCTGATTAGTTCCCAATTGTCAGAAGGGATTCAAGCTTTTAGTGGCAGCTGTTATTGGGAGCCACCAGCCATTCAAAGTGTTGGCTGGCGGCTCTCTAACAGAGGACATTTATTAATATTCCAAGCACAAGACATTGTGCTGGGAAATGTTACATATTGAGAGGGTAAATCACTCTCACAAGTGAAATAAGTATTATTATTATTATTAGTCTGAATAATCACTTTTATTTAATCCTAATAAGCCCTTGGTAACTCTCCCCTATCTCCCCTCTTAATGACTGTCACTTTTGTTTTTTTATTTATCGTAACCATTTTTTTTTTCCATTTGTTTCTGTTGTATTTCAAAAAAGTTCAAAATAAATTTTAAACCTAACACTTATCAAACTAGGAATAAAATGGTATTTTTTGTTTTGTTGCTATTTTTTGTCTTTGAATTGTATAGAATGGCATAAAGGGTTTTTTGTCCTTAAAGGGTTTCTAAACCCTCAGCTTTTTTGCATAGATCTACTGCCAGCAAGCAGTAGATCTATGCAAAAAGTAAAAAAAAAAAAAAACTTCTTTAACAGCGGTTTAAACTTACCTGTATCTTCCCTGCGCGCTCCCGTCCTAAAATGTGAAACCGCTTGGGTGACCGCAAAGCACCTTGGGGCAGGCGCATGCCCAGTTCACATTTTCGTCCGGGACGCGAGGAGAGACACAAGGTAGGTCTATGGACGCGTGCACCCGCATGCAGACACCATGGGAGAGGAAGCGCCAGCAATCACAGAGGAGTCAGCGCTGGATCGGAGACTCGCTGCAGCGCTGGAGAGAAGGCTGAAAGCTACAGGAAAGAAGATGATCGGATTTAAAGACATCATTTAAGGTAAGTGCTTTCATTAACGTTGCCTTCAATGTCACTTTTAAAAAAAAATTATATATGTACTACTTGGGCACTACAAGTAATGATACAATTTTTGTCAAATCAATAGGTTCATATAAGAAATGTAAAAATTGCTCTGGTCCATAAGTGGACTACAGGTTCTAGAGTTGAAGTGGTTAAAGAGCTAAGCAAGGTCACAAAGGTCTAGTTAGCAATTTTGCCTCTGGTCTCTTTGCAGCTGATCTTCCTACTAACTTACCATGCCTTCTCCTGCACTGTCTCTGGGTAGTGATGGCCATTTAGGCAGAGGCAGGATGTTGCTTCCTCATATCAGAGCCCCCAGCAAGAACAACAGTGACATTAGCAAATCTCACTGCAGATTTCATGAGACTTGCTCAGCAGCAGTGCGTTAAACCAGACCTGCAGATATACAGCTATGAGCAGGGCTCGAAAAATCCACTCGTCTGCTCGTCTGTGACGAGCAGACGGTGGAGCCCGGCGAGCAGCTTCCCGGCCGGCCGTTGTAATTAC
>NW_017306659.1:992433-998804 GCF_000935625.1 Nanorana parkeri
AGAAGCTGTCACTGCCGTTGCTGGTCCCGAGATCTGCTGTACCCGATGCGGCCGGGACTGGCACGGCTCTGTGACGAGATCAAAGGGAGTTCAGTATACGAACTCCCTTTTGATCTCCTCTCAGTCCCCGAATGCAGGAAGTGATGTATATTACATCACTTCCTGCATTCAGTGTCACTCTCCAGCTAGAGAAGCTGATGAAGCCGATCTCTGCTTCATCAGCTTCTCTGGAGGTCCCTAGGTGACATTAGGGGTCTTGGAGACCCCTGATGTCTCCCTAAAGAGGACCTGTCATGTAAATTGGCTATCCCATAGGGGGCTTCTTAGCCCCCCATGTAATAGCAATAAAGTTGTATGTAAAAAAAAAAAAAGTAATACAAAAATGAAAGATTCATAAAAAAATAAAGAAGCATAACATTTATTTTTTAAAATTTTTTTTTAAAGTCTGCGCCCCCCTAATACACACGCATATATGCGTCGGGTGCTCCTACGTGCCGCACATGTTGCATATCGCCGCAAACTGAGTGAGAGCAATAATTTTAGAGCCATTAAGGCCGGGTTCACACCTGGGCGTTTTACAGCGCTGATCGACGCGCTGTAAAACGCCCTGCAAGTGAAATCCCATAATTTTCTATGGGCATGGTTCTCACTTGGGCGTATTTCAGCGTGTCGGAACGTGCTGAAAAACGCCCTATGCCCAAAGAAGTACAGGAGCTTCTTTGGGGCATATTTCCGCGCGTATCCATTAGGATGCAGCCCGATAGCCCTCGTAAACGTGCGTTTGACGCGCATTTTGTGGGCTGCAAATCATGGGTTAAAACATGCACCGCAAAACGCGCGTCATACACGCATATTTCGAACGCCTAGGTGGGAACCCAGCCTAAAGGAGAACTATGAGGTGAGTGCTTTTCACTCACCTCATAGTTCTAGCTCAGTAGATCGCGAAGTGAGCGAACACATAGCGGTGTTTGCCCACTTCTCGATCCTGTCACGGCACAGAGCCGTGACAGGGGAGGGACTGGATTGCCCTCTCCACACTCCAATCCGCCAGCGCTGACTGGCGGAACGGACGGGGGAGGGGGCAGGTACAGCTGGCTCTGCCTCTAGATAGGCAGAGCCAGCTGTCACTCATGCAGCTGGGTGGATCCAGACATAATTGTCGGGATCCGCTTCAGCTGCGGCGTCTCAGTATACCGCGAGCTGCAGCTGGCTGTATACTGAGCTTAGGGTGATGGGAGGACGCTAATTTGTGTCCTCCCGTTACCCTAAGGAAAACTTTGGGGAAAAGCCCTGACCCCGTAGTTCTCCTTTAATCACTGATAACACTAAACTGATGAACAGTAAAAGCGCTTTAATCGTCGCCTATGGGATTGTACACCCTTTTCTGGGCCTTCTGCTTATGTTCCTTTACTAAAGGCATCACTTTAGAATTTATGTCTCTCATCTGAGAGATATGTTCAATTAGCATTTTATTTGGCGAGTACTCACTTTCCCACTTCTCCTTCACCAAGTCCAGTAATCGCCGGGGGCCTTCGACTATACACCAGCTCAAAAGGCACCCAGTGGATGCCTGAGGCACCTCCTGAATGGCAAACAGAAGCGTGGGAAGCAAATGATCCCAGTCTCTTCCATCTCTCTGCACAACCCTTTTAAGCATCATTTTCAGAGTTTTGTTATATCTTTCAACTAGCCCATCCACCCGGGGGTGATAAACGGACGTTCGCAACTGCTTGATTTGGAACAATTTGCACACGTCTGCCATCACACGGGATATAAATGGGATCCCTTGGTCCGTCAAGTGTCCTTGGCAGGCCAGTTCTTGAAAACCTAAACAATTCCGGTGCAATGGTCTTGGATGTAGGGTTTCTTAAAGGAGAACTATGAGGTGAGTGCTTTTTCACTCACCTCATAGTTCTAGCCGACCTGTGACAATGAGACTGTCACAGGTCAGCTCAGTGGATCGGGAGGTGAGCGAACACATACCGGGTTCGCTCGCCTCTCGATCCTGTCACGGCTCTCTGCCGTGACAGGGAGAGGTTCTGGATTCCCCTCTCCCCGCTCCGATCTGCCAGCGCTGACTGGCGGAATGGGAGGGGGCGGGTACAGCTGGCTCTGCCTATCTAGATCTGGGCGGATCCCGTCATCTACGTCGGGATCCGCTCCGGCTGCGGCGTCTCAGTATACCGCGAGCCGTAGCTCACGGTATACTGAGCTTAGGGTAACGGCAGGACGCTAGTTTGTGTCCTCCTGTTACCCTAAGGAGAACTATGGGGAAAAACACTGACCCCATAGTTCTCCTTTTAAAGGAACCGCCTCTGGATACCTTCTGGCATAATTGAGGACCACCGGGATATATTGAAGTCTGAGCGGACTTCTCTAAGGTACCCACTATATCCATTGCGATGCGCTCGAAGGGCACTTCAATTATTGGCAGAGGCACCAGGGGGTTCTTATAATGTGGTGCTGGGGCGGTCAATGGCAAGCAGGGCAGGACGAACAATACCTCTTAACTGTGGCACTGATCCCAGGCCAGTAAAGCCGGTCTGTTATCCGTGCCTCAGTTTTCTCTGCTCCCAGGTGGCCTTCTAGGGGATCATTGTGAGCCAGGTCTAGCACCAGCTAGTAAGGCTGGGGTACCAGCAACTGTTGCATAACTTCACCCCGAATTTCAGGCACTCAGTAGAACAGATCATTACTGACAGCAAAATGGGGAAATCTTTTCTCTGCATCAGGTGCTTGAGGTACCCCATTGACAGCAGTTACCTGTTCTCTAGCATTTACCAATGTGGGGTCATGCATTTGAGCCATGCCAAACACACCCCTGGGCACATCTAAGTCAGGGTGTACTGGACTAGAAGGTCCTTCCTCCTCATCCACCCCAAGTGTAATATCTAATGAGGATGTTTCCTCTTCATCCATCCTCTCCAGCCATAACTTGCACAGGAGAGGCTTCCCCTTCATCAGGAGTCAACTCGGGTTGAGGATCCAGGACAATAGCATAATTTACAGCATTTTCATAGTGATCACATATGAGCAAATTGTCATTAATATTGTCAACAGTAATAGTGTTTACTGGGGTTGACCCCCGAATTGTTCCCCAGTTCTATGGGCAGTTCAGTTTGTGCCAAGCCCCACAATTCAGCAAACAAGGGACAGCCCCTTCCCACAATCACATCATGTATCAGACTTCTAACCACCGTGACCTCTTGGTTAACCGAACTATTCCCAACAGAGAAGGTGACAGGGATCAATGGGTACTCCCTGGTGTCTTCATAGATACAGACGACCCGGAGGGATCTTCGTACTGGGCGGAGTTTACTGACCACCCGGGCATGCAGCAGGGTGACCATACTCCCGTAGTCCAAGAGAGCTTTGGCAGGACGGTGATTCACCCACACAGTACATTCAAATTGACCCCCTCTAGTACTTCATGGGTAGATGCATGTTTGCATGTTTTGTGGGCGTAGAAGGACACTCTTCGAACAGATCCATACTCCATAGGCTCCTCCTGTAGGGGACACTGCGTCTGGGTATGGCCCCAGGCTCGAAAACCGCCAATACTGTATATCCCCAGCTCTGGGATTCTGGTTTCAGGGTTCAGGAACACTTCCTTCCGAGGCACTGAAGCAGGCATCACTGCCTGTGGCAAAACTGGTCTCTCATGACTGGCTGGTTTGAGCAGGTCCTCCACCATAGTGTATCTTTCCACCATCTCAACTACCAGCTCTGAAGTCTTGGGGTCCCCATGGCTGACCCAGCGTTGTAGGTCCTTTTAGTAGAGACCTCAAGTACGTCCAATCACGACTAGGGATGTCCCGATACCACTTTTTCAAGACCAAGTACAAGTACTTCCCCTCATGTACTTGCCGATACCAATTACCGATACTTTTTCTTAAAGGGACAGGTGACATATTTTTTTTAAAACACTACAGACTAATGATTTTAGATCAATTTCTTCTTGATTTTCTATGATTATGAAGAATGTTTAATTTAATTTTTATTTACTTTCACACAGCTGTAGTGAAGCTAGGGCTGCGGAAATTAACGGTTAATTGTTAATTTTTTTGATTTTTACTCACCTCTCCGCCGGCTTCCGGGTCTTCTGGGATGTCCGTGACGTCACCGGACTCCTCCCCCTTTCCCGAGTGGCTCCATAGGCTAAAGGGAAGGGGGGAGGAGTCCGGTGACGTCCTTCTATAGTGCAGTGCATGCTGTGCTGGTTCTCCTGCTGTCACGGATCTCTCCACCATTGAAGACGCCGCTCTCAGTCTCCAGCTCAACCCCTCCTGCTTCGTGGGTTTCCGTCTCACTCTGCTGACATCCAGAAACCGCAAGTAGCCTGGGTCGTCTGACCCTACCTTCAGTCCTGTTACAAACGTTATCCTGATCGTTATAACTAGAGGTGGGGATTGTTAAGGGAACAGCACCACCTAGTGGGGACTCCTAATAGAGCTTGCTGCTTATTACTGTGGATTCTGGACTATGCTATAAATGCCTGGAGATAACCATTGATGATTATTGACTATACCCTATACTGTGGATTACTGAACTGTGTAATTACTACTAATTTATAACTCCAATACTGATATTACTCACGATCTGTGTGGTGACTTCTGAACTGTGAGGTTACTACCTAGTGTTACTACCAAGTTTAACCAACTACATTGGCCTATACACATACAGCACAGCAATGAAGTAGTAAAATGAACTAGGATCACACTAATCCAGCACGTTATTATTCTGAGTTGCCCCACTCAAGCAGCGGCCATATTGAGTGGGGCACGTGAGATTAATAACGTGCTGGATTAGTGTGATCCTAGTTCATTTTATTACTTCATTGCTGTGCTGTATGTGTATAGGCCTATGTAGTTGGATCTGTATGTGCGTTATAATTAATCGAAATTAGTCGATTACATTTTTTTTCGATTAATCGAACACGAAAATTTTAATCATTACCAGCCCTAAGTGAAGCTACTAATCCGATCATGCATCTGCCTCTGGGATCATTTAACCTATTCATGTTGGCAGGGGAGAATTGTAACTCTATTGCTGCAGTGTACTGGAAGTGTGTACTATGGATCATTTAACCTAGTACACACTTTCAGTACACTGCATTATTAGAGTTACAATTCTCCCCTGCTAACATGAATAGGTTAAATTATGATCCATAGTACTAATACAGTACACACTTCCAGTACACTGCAGTAATAATTTTACAGTTGTCCCCTGCTAACATGAATAGGTTAAATCATGATCCATAGTTCATAATATGTAGTTGTACTATTGATCGTTTAACCTATTCATGTTGGCAGGGGAGAATTGTAAATCTATTGCTGCAGACTGCAGTGCACTGGACGTGTGTACTGTATATCTACTATGGATCATGATTTAACCTATTCTGGTTAGCAGGGGAGAATTGTAACTCTATTGTTTCACTAGGTTAAATGATCCATAGTACACCTCCAGTACACTGCAGCAATAGATTTACAATTCTCCCTTGCTACCATAAATAGGTTAAATGATCCATAGTGCAACTACATATTATGTACTATGGATCTTTTAACCTATTCATGTTAGCAGGGGAGAATTGTAAATCTATTGCTGCGGTGTACTGGAAGTGTGTGCTGTATGTATGTATGTATGTATGTATGTATGTACTACATATACAGTACACACTTCCAGTACAATGTAGCAATAGATTTACAGCCAGCCCTGTCCCAGCTTCCCTCACTCACAGTTTCACTCCGATCCCTGGTGCTTCATGCGTCCCTCTAGTAGTGGGCGCTGGGCAGGATTGCTGCATCGCATCTCTGTGCTCGGCTTGTGTGAGGTGCTCCATTAGGGTCCTGATTTAGCTGCCCGGCACACCGATCATGCCGGGCCTGGGCCTGCACATTAACTAAGACCGGCTGCTTAATCAGCTCCTCCATAGCTGCGGTCTTTTAGTTATATATATATATATAAACTACTTTATGTTCTCTTTAATTTATTGCTTCTTGTCACAGTATGTGCCTGGTTGAGTTGTCTCAGTATTTATGTAATTATGTAAATGGCGCACACAGTTAAATGTTACTTGTTTGAGATGTAACTTCAGCCCCAGTATGTTTTCATACTTTGACTTTAAAAATGTGACTTTACACAGTAATTTGCAGTCTTTTGATGCTAGTCTCAGGTCTTGCTGTTAGGGTAAGAGGGTATAGCTTATAGTTACACGCTCTCTCGCTCTCTCTCTCTCTCTCTCATTGGACTCAGGACTTGCTGGGCCCTGGCCTCCTCCGCTGATGGACCAGGGCTGTTGGGGCCAAGCGTCCTCTCCCACGCTGCTGGGGCCCGGTCTCCTCTGCCGCTGGACCGGTGCTGCTGGGGCCAAG
>NW_017306659.1:998814-999238 GCF_000935625.1 Nanorana parkeri
CTGCACCGCCGCTAATATCCTATTGAGAATGGCTTCCTTAAGAAGTGGACCCTGTTATTTTATTTTATCAAGTCCCTTACAGTCCCTGTAGAGGATGTACCAAACCACATAGACAAGAGATTAGAAGTCCTCTTAAGGCGGTATGTCTGACCTTATCGATTTGGTCCAAGGCTATGGTCAGAGACTCCAGGTCTATCTTGACTGATCCCAAAGTTCTTAAACATCTGGAGCTTTTCCCTGTGGCCCTGTGTTACTCTGTTGATGTCCTGGAGGATATTCTCCTCTAGATATATTGGATGAGCCTTCTGTTGGGCTTCCTGTGTCTTGTGATGTTTGTGCGAGAAAACAGGATTTTAGTCTTATGCCTAAAATCCATTTCTTGGAGTACATCACAGGGCAAAGACCCCCCCCCCCCCCCCCCGCC
>NW_017306659.1:999329-1022040 GCF_000935625.1 Nanorana parkeri
TTCCACTCTGTACTGCTTCATAAGACAGAAATCCTGTTTTTGAACTTCATTTATAGCATAGAATGAAGATTGTAGATTGTTCTACAAATAATCGGCATGTAATTGTAGGAAAAAGGCCACAAGAATTACAGTATATACTGCAAGTAAATAAAGTAAACTAATACCTTATAGCAAGTGTAAAGTGTATGCAAAAAATATATTTATATAATGTGTGCTGGAAAATAGGAAACAATGATTACATCATGTATTTTTCAAAAGCTAATCCAAATTGGTATCAGATTTTATGTGTTAAAAGAAAAACCTGTGCGCGTTAGCTTGCTCCTCAGCGAATGAACAAGTTATTTAACATGCAGATGTGTGATATTTTTTCTGTAATGAATGGTGCATATTCTGTAAGTACCAGCTGGATAGAGACGCATGCATACCAGCTTGACTTGGAATGTAGGAAAAAGCTTACATCCAGTCGCATGAATTATCTCATCATTTCCGGATTATGAATATTGATTCTGTTCTCACTGACAATTATTTTAATTATTATTTACATAATGTTGATCATAGGGTGCTTTTATCCATTTGGTTATTTCTCTGAAATGTTAACGAATTATAGCAAATTCTGTTAATAATATTACCCAACTCAGTAACGTTGACATCAATCATCAGTAACTGGGTCTTTTTCCTGCAGACACTGTCACTATGTTTGGCAAACAGAGGGCCATATTAAAGTTCTTCATATTTGTTTTTTGTTTGGATTGTGGTCTTGACTGCTCATGGGATTGTAAGCAAGGGTAAAGTGTATCTTTGGAAATTTTCGGGATTTTTTTCTGAATGGTTTCTAAAATTAGATCTAATGTTCATGAAAGAAATCTAGTTGCTTACCATGGATATGTTCTCCATTTTTTGTGAAGAACTTTCTTTCTTGGAGTTGTATTAATAGGCCCCACTAGTCACCATTATAACTTTAAAATATATTGTTAGAATAAATAGATTCACCTTAAACATTTGTATTGTCTTTTCAACAGTTATATACAGTATTATTTATTTATTTATGTGTGTATGATGCATAAAAATGCAGGATACTGGGGAATTTACTGTATATGCATTTGCCAACTCCCACCTGGAAATGAGGAAAAGGTGCAGGCCTAGACTAGTAAACTACCATATGTGGGTGGTAGTGTGTCTGAGAGTACTATGGGCTGATATAAACTCCTGCAAATGGGATATGTCTCAAACCGCAAAATGTACCTCCTTGTGAACTTGTGTTTACTGGTTCATTATGGTTAGGGGATAAGTAGCTTTAATTGACCATTCGGCATTGGTCATCACTGCTTAACCAGACTGAAAGTGACCCATGGCCCTTGTGATGACTAGAAAAGCATAACATAGTAGAGCAACACATCTTAAAAGATGGACATGTGGTGAAAAATTAAAAAAAAACTAATGTAATACCTTACCAGTTAGTAGGGAAAACTTTTAATAGTAAACTCTTGTTTAGGAGCAGGCCACTATGATTCCAGGTTCACTTTGATACTATTGCTTGTCTTTAGGGGCTAATCTCTGCCTCTGGATCCCAGTGCCACTTACTAGTCACCTCCGAGTCGACATAGTGCCTTTAGCAGGTGTTTTTATTGACCAGGGGAGCTTAGCATTGTGTGCAGACCCTAGTCAGACAGTTGAAGAAGTGACAATACATAGAAGAGCTAGCAAAGTTATTAGCAGGAATCTTGTAGTACCTGCTTTTAAATGGACTGTATTTAGGTTTTGTGTATATTTTCCTTTTTATTATTATGGTTACGTCTGAAATATAAAATGTTTTAAAATATATTTAGGTAAATATTAAATATCGTTTATTAATATCTTATTTCTGCCACTAGGAAGAACTTTCATGTGTTTTACTGTATCTCTTTTCCCTCTGCTGAAAAAAAGACTGGTGTTTACATAGCTTAATGAATATCGAAAGATATTAAACATTATAGGATTCCTTTAAGCAGAACAGTAAAGTTTCTGGGCCTGTTCATAACATATGCGGGCGGGCTATGCTGGCTGTTCTTTCCAGCACAGCCCCAACACAATACAAGGCAATTACCTTGTCACGGGTGGGCACAGTTCACAGCAATTAAAAAAAGTACAGCATGCAGTACTTTTTTTTTTTTTTAGCGAAGTGAGACATGGTACATTCACATCACACTATGGTGTGCCCATATAACTTAATGAAATGTCACTTTTGACATTTCTATAAAGTTCTAACAAAAAAAAACAATGCAGTGTGTCTCGATCTAACGCATCGGCACTGTCCGGGCACACACACACACCAGCAGCTGGGCAGTTGAGCGTGGCTGCTGGTTTGACTAAGCCCTAAACGTTTTATATAGCTTGTAGGATCACATAAAGGGAAATTAAAAAAAAAAAGGCATTTCCCCTTAACCAGCTAGGTTGTTAAAATAAGCCCAGGTTTGCTGGACTGTGATAGTATTTATGATGATCATCAGTAAATCACCCTCTCTAGTCTTAGTGGTGACAAAGATTATATTGAATTAAATAAATTAACTTTCATAAAAAATGAATAGTGCCAAAATCCTTACTAAACACATTTCTAGCAGAAGCTGCAAAATGAAAAACTGATGTAGTGTTATAGCACTAGAGATAAACATACAGCCATCTATTTCTTTTATATTAATTTTTTTTTATATCTCTTATTACAGGAGTGTCTTCATGTACATATCTGTCTGTTTTAGCTACTGCAACTAAATATTGCTGCATGTGCACCTTTATTACTGTGTGACAGATTTATGAGCTCATAGCAGGGTGCTTGTATTAAGCAGCTTTGAAGTATACATTAAATCACAGACCTGCTCATGTCTCCTAATACCACATCCTGGAGTCTTCATTAAATCAATCCTATGGCCAGTGCTGATGATAAATAAATGGGTCGCATCTAAAACAAATGACTTCTGACAAAGAAGTAATATCAAATGGATTTTCACTCATAGTCAAAATATGTTCATAAGTAATAGCATTCCTATAATTGAATATTATTAATTTTGGCCGTAGCAAAGGTGAGCAGTTCACTGAAGTCTTTGCACAACGTAATTGTCATTTTATAGCTTACAATATTTTTAGTACAGCCAGTCATATTTTATTTCTGCTAATTTTTCCAGTAACTACCGTAGTCTCTGAAGAGAATTAAAACACCTCCAATGGTGCAGTATAAAGTCAAATGTTGGTGTCAGAACTTTCAAAAGTCAGAGTGTAACCGTTCACCAGAATACTTTGTCTATTAATTTGTCTGTAAAATTTTATTGCAGTGTGTTGATATGGAAACCTCACATTCAAAGCCGTCACATGTACAAATTAACCTATTCCAAATAAGTTACTCTAGAACAACAGTTTAACAAAAGGCATATGCTGAAGCCATTTCAGAAGATTATTTTTGAACAGTAAAAAACTTTATAGCTGCACCTACAACATCATTAAAATAGGGAGGGATTTTTGAGTTGTTATATTTTTGTATAATTATTTAATATATTTGCATTTTTGTTGGGGCACTTTTGTGTTCAAGTCTGTTGTAGTCCTAAAACAGTATTTGTTTTTTGAGTTGGATATTGGTATGAAACTGTGGACCCCATACATAGAGTTTGTAGGTCAATAACAAATTTTGGATACAGTCTAGGTTTACTGACCACTTAAACCTGGCCCAATTTCCCTTTCTTTCTGAGGCATCCCCAATCTTTGGAACATGTGTGTGTTCCCACTGCACACCCCCATCCAACCGACATTTTGTACTTATCCCTACCCTTAGCCAAAAGCAATTATTCTTGCTTCCCTCTTCCTTTTTGCAATTTATTACTTGCAGAGAGGTCTTTAATTTCTTGAAGATCAAAGGAATAAGCTATGAATACGGTAAGAAGGTAGCAGGTGTTGCTGTTTTCATCGATGTAGGCAACACAGTTGGGGAGGGGTGCACATGTCCATTGGGAGACTAAGGGAATGCAGAATGGTTAAACAGTCCCAATAATTTGCTGTTTTAAAATAAATATATATCTGTAAATTTTGTATTATGGCACTGACAATTGAAATGCTTAAAGAGGAACGTCGGGAATCTAAATAATTAACCCTTGCACTGCAAGGGTAAAGTGCTTGTTTTGGCCTAGGGTCTCAAAAAAAGAACTCCTTGATCCCCGGTCCTGCCTGGCTGCTAAACTGGTCGCAGCAGCCTCTTCTCTCCCGGTTTTCAGTGGCCTAAGGACCTGTGACATCATCACATTTACTGAAGGTCTATTCATCTGCATTAAATAACTGGAATTCTTTAAGCACCACTGACCTGGAAAAAAATTATTTTGTTACATAGTTACATAGTATTTTACATAGTATTTGAGGTTGAATAAAGACCTTAGTCCATCAAGTCCAACCTATTAGGATCTCATTCTAGGAGTACCTGTACCCCTGTATATTACGGTCCCTTAAGAAATCGTCCAAAGTTAACTGATTAATGCATGTAATGATAGACAAATGGGAATTCATATGATTTAACCTAAGAAATATGACAGTAGGGCTGCAACTAATGATTATTTTTATAATTGTTTAGTTGGCCGATTTTATTTTTTCAATTAATTGGATTAAAAAAATTAAATACTATCCTTAATGTAAAATTACAGAAATGCAGTGTTACAAACATAAAATTTACTTCAGAATAAAACTGCATGCACAATTTTTTGCAATCGCACTACACGGGCGATCACTGTGGGTGGGAGGCACGTTTGGGGTGCCATTGAAATTAATGGCGCTGCAACGCACCAGAATTTTGTCCTGCCTGAAACGAAAACGACTTTTTTCCCCACCTTTTTTATAATTTCTTTTCTTTTTTTTTTTTAAATAATTGTATGCCCAGATAGTATTTACCTTTTTTAAAACACATTTTGTTTGAATGTTTAGGTATTTTTCTGTGTTAACATTCATTTTAAATGTATGCTTTCAAAGTATCCAGTTGATTTTTGAACATGTGGTTTCTTTGCTGATCTGTTGACCCCTTGAATCTTCTCTGTGTACATTTATTAGTGAGTAAGTTTGATTTTAGTGGTAAAAGTGCCACTGTACTCTTGTTCAGTGCTACTGTGTTCTTATGTTGTTTGTGTTTAGACATCTGCTTGCATATATGTATCTGCCTATGTATACATTAGTAGACAAGCACCATAGGCTTAGTTTACAAAAAGCACATGTCTTTGGGACTTTGAAAGTGAAAAACTTCATAGAAGAGTTGAGGAAACAGTAGAAGTAAATATGATGGCAAAACATGTAAATGGATGAAATCATCTGTCATACTAACAGTGTTTGGCTTTTTTAAAATGATCTTTGGTTAATATTTTGACTCGGGGCATTTGTGTAGTCACATTCTAACAAATCTAGCATTGGGGAAAGGTCGAAGCACGGGAATATTTGGGGGATTGAAGGATTTTATTTCAATATTTATATAAGAATTTCACAAAACTGGAAAATACATTAAAGTGAACCTGTGCTTTGTCTAACAGGCAGCCAGAAAACATGCACATTTACTTACAATACAAAATGCTCCAGAAAAGTTTAGTGTCAGCTGTAATATTTTTGAAGCCAAATAATCTGACCCGACAGTGAATACTTTTGGAGCCTTCATAACTCTCTTGTCATAGGTTTTCTTTAATTATTCTTTGCATTGCCTTATTGGATAAGCAGTATATTTGGGTGGCAGTTTAACTCTTTAGACAGCTTCACTTGCTAAGGCTTCCTGGCTGTCTGGCTTCCAGACCTATCAGGAAGCTGGGCGCTTGGTCATGAGGTGCCGTCCGGCTTCCTGATTGGTCATAAAGCCAGGCTACCTTGCAACAAGTGAAGCCGGCTTCCTAGCCAATCAGGAAGCTGGGCGGCACGTCATGACCCGCCTCCCGGCTTCCTGATTGGAAAGGAAGCCGGCTACATGCTCCCTCGGCACTGCCGGTCAGAGGGAAATCTCCCTCTGACCGGAAGTTCCGGTATCGGAGGTAAGTATCATAGCATTTGGGCGAGTACGGCTTTTATTATCAATTCTTTATTTCATGATATGTTCTTGGAGTAAACCTCTATTAGCCCGTTATTACTTATGGTATTAAGGTTTGAACATGCAATACACACACAGATTTAGACGTTGTGATATACAGTAGAACGTCTTCATTTATCTTAAAATTAAAACCAAGTTTCATAAACAAACAAGAATATTACTTTTTCACAAATAGATGTGCAACTGTATGTAAAAAACTAAAGAACTTGATTAACTTTAACGCCATTGCATGTATTATCTGAATATGAAACTTTACCAGTTCTCTGTTAATCATGAAAGCAAGTGTCAAGTAAGTTACTCAACACCACAAAAAATTTCTGCAGCTAGCACAGCCACAGTTTAATAAAACCCATGCCTATATCTAGAAGATGAATCAAGCAACTGACTATTCTAATTCTCAAATACCTTCAAAGAAAAAGGTCACAAGCTACAATGCCATAAGTGCATCATACACTAACAATTACTACTTAACAACTCCTCTCTTTATCTCTCAGCATTGAGAAAATAGGTAAATATCCCACTAAGAACAGCACAATTGGTTGCATAGCATAGAGAAGCTATTTACATGAGCATATGAGCTTGAGCTTACCTTTGCATGAATTTCAGAATGAGTAATCTTCAAATATTGCTTCAAGTTTGCTGTGTTTTTACTGGTGATTGACGCTCCACGTGGTTTACAAAGGGTTTTGTTCTCGTCGGCATCAAATATAAAATGCATCCATACATCTTCTCTTCTATTTCTCCCTACTGACATCATGTCTCCTGTACAGTTTGTGGCTGTGCAGCAAGTGCTGTGTTAGCTGGTGTCCCGCTGGGTAGATCAGTATGCAGATGTGGGATTGTTTTAAAAACACACTACATACTGCTACTTCAAAGTGTATACCTTTAGGGAGCAAAAATAAAAGATCAAAGACTAAACCAATATGGTTTAATAAAACTGTAAAACAAGGCACGTCTGCCTACTGCAAGGAAGAGCTCCGGGAACCAGAAGTTGTCATGCAATCGTCCGTCCAATTTTAGTTTCTTTTTCATTCATTGGCAAAAATTTGCCGAATTTAGTCATTGTTTTCATCCCGGTAACTCCCGTTTACTATTTTGTTTTTGTCACGGAAAAACAGCCAAATGACGAAAAAAAACACAACTAATAATTATTTTTAGAGTGGATTAATTGGCAGATTATTTTTTCAATTAATCGGATAAAGAAAATGAAATAAATACCATCCTTAATTTAAAATAAAATACGTAAATGGAGTGTTACAAACAAAGTTTTACTTCAGAATAAAACTTCATTCACAATTTTTTGCAATCACACCGCACGGGAACACATGGCATTGAGGTACTGCGTGTTCCAGTGCAGGCGGTCGCACTATGGTTGGAAGGCACGTTTGGGGTGCCATTGAAATAAATGGCCCTGCAACCCACCTCCTGCAGCAGAATTTGTCAGGCCAAAACAGAAAATGACTTTTTTCCCACCTTTTTATTTGTTTGTTTAATAATTGTATTGTAAGTAAGCACATGGCACTTGCATAGCTTCAGCCAGGGAATGACAGCTGCTGGCAGCAAGATCACGCAGATGGCAGCCGAATGTAAATACAGCAGGTAGTGGGCTGGTTCAATAGCACCAACCAAATTATCGATAATGAGAATAGTTGACAACTATTCTCATTATCGATTAGTTGGTTGCAGCCCTAGTTTAGAGCCTAACACATAATGAGTTCTGCAGTGATCCTCAATGGTTGGTACCATCATCAATAAATCCATATATACAAATATCACTAGCACATCATATGGTCAGAATCTGCATGTAGTTAGTCACTTAAAAACTTGCAATGGTACAGAACTCTCAAAGTCCCGTCCTCAGGCAACAGGGACAAATTACAATCAAACAAAGGTGCTTTAAATAGCACCTAAAACCAGTCAGAGATCAAACCCCTACCAAACTATGGGTTTGATCTCTGATTGGCCCTTTCACAGCAGTCACTCACAGCCTTCACTGGTAGCTATGTACAAAACTGAATGAGCTGCTTCCTCATAGTATCTAAGAGTGACTGCCTTCTGTTGCATGCCATGGAAGTTGAAATGTGCAGTTACAGTATCAACACAGCAGATTCCCCATCTTGGTAAGTCTGTTTTACAGAGTACACATGAAAATATAAAAAAACATACTCAAAAAGTGCACTTAGCCTTTCCACCAGTATCTAAGAACTACTTATTTAAAATTCTACAAACATCATACTCATTTATTGGTTAAAGGAGAACTATGAGGTGAGTGCTTTTCACTCACCTCATAGTTCTAGCCGACCTGTGACAATGAGACTGTCACAGGTCGGCTCAGTAGATCGGGAGGTGAGCGAACACATACCGGGTTCGCTCGGCTCTCGGTCCTGTCACGGCTCTCTGCCGTGGCAGGGGGAGGGGCTGGATTCCCCTCTCCCCGCTCCGATCTGCCAGCGCTGACTGGCGGAACGGACGGGGGAGGGAGCGGGTACAGCTGGCTTTGCCTCTAGATAGGCAGAGCCAGCTGTCACTCACGCAGCTGGGCGGATCCCGTCATCTACGTCGGGATCCGCTGCGGCGTCTCAGTATACCGCGAGCTGTAGCTCGCAGTATACTGAGCTTAGGGTAACGGGAGGACGCTAGTTTGTGTCCTCCAGTTACCCTAAGGAGAACTATGGGGAAAAACACTGACCCCATAGTTCTCCTTTAAAGGAGTATGATTACATAGGTCACTAATGTGACAGGCACATTTCTTTCAGAGTTGAAGAGCATCACATTGATACAGTATATGAGCAGGAAGTGTAAGCTTTGCTTGGTCATTGAACTTGGCTTGTTTGCTGGATTTATCTCAGCCTCATAGGAGTTCACAGAATTACCCAATACCCAAGAGAACTGTCAGAAATTCAAAATGTGTATAATATTTAATGCATTAATTAACATGTTTAACTGAGGTTTTAGACTTCAGTGTGAAAGTCTGCTACAGCAGCTTTATTTTTTCGGATTGTCAAGCTCCTGAATCTTTACTGTATTATTAAAAAAAAAATCAGACCATTGAGGAAGAGCAAGAAGAGTCATTAATATATTTTATGACGTTTTTACTTTACTACAAATATTGTGGATGTGCTGCGCTTTCTAATTACCATGCTAAGTTTCTAGGGAAGTTCGTGTGATAGTGTTCAACTGAAAAAAGAAAAAATTACAGAAGTAAAAGAAGGGCAATGTTTGCAGGTTTGTCGTGAATCCAATGGTGCAATATGCTTGGTCAGCAGGAAATTGTGTAAACATTTCAGTTTCAGGAGCTATAAATACTAAAAAATCCTCATATATTTAAGGGGCAAATTTGCCACAATAAATTCACCACCACTCCCTTGCTTGTCAAAACTCGTAAAAATCCTGGTGGTCAAACCGTGTAATGCAGTGTGTAGCTTTACCATTGTAATAATACAATACATGCAATGGTATACTGTGTGTTGAGCAATGGCAGTTTCTAGTCAGTACTGCTATTAGTAGAAATCCTGCATTGCTCAGTACACAACTCATGTAGTATTATATAGCAAACTGAGCCGACTCATTGGAGAAAATGTAATTCACTGTAGAACAGCCATTCACTGCATCAGACGTTTTTCTGGCCAATGTCAATAACGTCTTAAGTATTTGCACATTATGGGGAGCCAGAGGGGGTGGGTATTGTTGACAAGCAAATTAATTTCTAGGAGCAATCTAAGGTTT
This sequence comes from Nanorana parkeri, assembly GCF_000935625.1. Taxonomy (NCBI): domain Eukaryota; kingdom Metazoa; phylum Chordata; class Amphibia; order Anura; family Dicroglossidae; genus Nanorana; species Nanorana parkeri. Next base: position 1,009,120 of record NW_017306659.1, read on the forward strand.
ATGACAGTAGCAAACTTTTATTTAAAAATAACAATGGATGGGCAACATTTAGAAGCATATGTGCACCTCTGATAATGTCACTGCACTGCTTTTAACAGGTCACCTTCTCCAACTGGACAGTTTTCTCACCATTACAAAGATATATCCTCTGTTCTCTGTTTTATTGGCCCTCTTGCAACGTTGCACCCTGTACCCTTTTTAACAGGACACCCAACTGACATCACTTTTTTAGTTAATGCCGCCTTTGGGTACTCGTAATATGGTACTCCTCTGGCTACACATTACCTCTAAGGCAACCCTGGCTTCTAGTAACTTGATACCTCTACGATAATCTGACACCTTACTCAGCAATGTATCTCTCTGGGGCAGCAGTGCATTTCCCTGATCATTAGCAACAAGACAACCTTTTGTTTCTGGTTCTGTTACATTATGCTGCACTTGATTTAAATTGAGACTCAAAACTCAAGTGGAGACACTCAAGTTAGGTAGTAGAGGAATGTGCAGGAGGTTACTGCTTAGTGTTCAATTCTTGCTCTGGAAAATGTTATCCGATTTGTATATGACTTATATTGTTTCTGCAGCTTAATTTTTATAATATAATTTTTCCCAAGTGCATTTACCACTTGCATGTAAACTTCTTTGGTAGGAGGAGGGATGACATACTAAAAATGCTATGCTAAAACAAATGCACAAGGAGTCATGTAACAAAGGGCAGTCCTGCATAAAGCTATATGTCCCCTCTTTGATTTACTCTTCTATAGGATTGTAAGATCTCCTTTTGCAAATATGTATGCACCAGAAAATGTAAAGCTTGATTGGGGGAAAAAAAAAAAAAACTTTGTTGTTTGGATCCATGTATCGTATAAGCAACGTTTCGGAAACAATGCAGGGTCCCTTCATCAGGGCAAACATAGTGACCCTATGCACTATATGTTTGCCCTGATGAAGGGGCCCTGTGTGATTCCGAAATGTTGGCTATATGATGCATGTGACATTCTGCAATAAACAGAACTTTTGGACTCATTCCATTTTGCGAGTGCTGATGATCTTCATTGCCATCTCTGGAAGGAAGAAGATATACACTTCAAGAAGCATCACATAAGGTAATTCTTTACAGCAGCATTAGGGAAAAACAAAAAACCTGTAGGCTTTATTATCACTTTAAACTTGCAGGAATGGAAAACAGGGCTAAAATGAATGTTCACTTAATAGGTAAAGGATTTCTGAAAACCAACATTTATGTAGGTCAGTCAGTACTGTCATATAATGAAGGGCTAAATTGCCAACGCTGCAGCTGATACCAGCTCATTAGAGCTTAAAGGATGCATTTTTCACGATTTTAGTCTGTCAAAGTAATACAGCTCCCTCCTTAAGGTGCCCATACACCTTACAATTTATCTGCAGATTTTCTGTGGTCAGATGGAAAAGGTGCAACAGATTCCTCCATCTACACTTAACTGTGTGGATGGAGTAATCTCCACCTGGGCCAATCTGTTGCACTTTTTCCATCTGACCACAGAAAATCTGCAGATAATTGTAAGGTGTATGGGCACCCTTAGAGGGCTTGCTTAGAGTAGCTGTGAGTAAATGAGGAATGTAACATCAACTGTAAATTATTTTGCAGTGGTCATTCTTTGTTAGCACCTATGTGTATTGGGCCAGCTGATCACTGCAGTCAAACTGTGTTTTGTAGCAATTCAGTTTTCATAGGACAAAAGAGCTGCTGGGAATAGATGCAATATTAGTTCAAGGTACGCACAGTTTAATTGATAAGTGCACTTTTAAGTAAACTTCTATCTCTATCACCCCCATGTCATGTATTGCAAAACTTGACTATAGAAAATACTGTGATCAATCCTTTATAGCAGTGGTTCTCAACCCGTGTAACCTCGGGACCCACATGTTTCCTTGGTCATTAAGGCGTGACCAGTCTTCTCCTTGCATGGCTTGTATCTGGAGAACACAGTGTTTACTTCAATGGCAGCTGTAATCACAATTTTGCAACTGGTGTGCTTTAATTTTTCATACCTCCCTAGAATATAATGTATGTACCTTTCCTTCACTTCCCCCACTGCTCGATTCATTGCAGGGAGCTGAAGCAATTACCTTTTTTTTTAAAAAAATTTTTAGGTACAGAAGAGCATGTGATTCACATTAATCAGTACTGTTGCAGGGGGAGTACATAGCCTTGTAAAAGCTACTACTTTAGCAACTCACTTACTAGCTTAGATATAGCTTTACTCCCATCAACTGAACAGGATTGGGCAAAAGGAAGCTAAGTGTATGCTGCTAGGAAGAGCTAGGCAAAATGAACCTGTGGTTTATCCCAGCATGGGCGATCTTAGGTTCAGTTAAAGTGACTTGTTCAGTCTGATAAACAAGGACTCGGACTTGGAGGTTGTGGAGGTAGGGGTTCAAAATGTTTATTTTTGTGAGATGTGGAATGGGGCTGTCGGCATGCTTATAAGTTAAATGCTTTTAGGGCCTGACTAGTACTGGACAAATGTATCATTGTTTGCGTCACTGGTGGTCTTCTGAATCGAGTCATGTATTCCATTTTTAAGAGGTCAGATATTTGCAGTTTGTTGGTTTATGGTGTGAATCTGTAAACTGATACTTTGGACATCTTTATAAATCACTAGAGCACTCTTAAATCTCACTTTTTCTTCTGAACCTAGCCAAGTTTGTCCCAGGTTTGTCCTTTTATGGTTATGCAGCGATACAAAAAAGTCTATTTAAAGGAGAACTATGAGGTGAGTGATTTCCACTCATCTTTATAGTTAGAGCCCACCTGTGACAAAGAAGCTATCACAGGTCGGCTCTATCGATCGGTAAGTGAGCAGAAACATGCCCCGATCTGCTCCCTTCCCGATCATCTCCCTGCAGAGAGCGGTGACTGTCAATCACCGCTCCCCATAGGGATTCCCCCTCCTCTCTCCGATCCTCCAGCGCTGAGTGGAGGAACGAACGTGGAAGGGGGCGGGCACAGCTGGCTCTACCTCTAGATAGGCAGAGCAAGCTGTCACTCGCGTCTCAGCTGCGGCGCTCTCAGTATATCGTGGGCAATAGCCTGTGATATACTGAGCTTTGGGTCACGGGGGGAGGTTAGTATATGTTCTCCCGTGACCCTAAAGAGAACTATGGGGAAAAACACTTACCCCATAGTTCTCTTTTAAGGCCTTGTTCACACCAAGCGCGGAGCAGGTGCAGAGCAGCGCAGTTACAGACCGGAGCAAAACTGCGTCCAACGTATTCCAATGGTATTTTTAGCTCCAGTTCACATCGCAGCGTTCAGTTCCAGAGCAGGTAAAAAAAACTGCAGCAGGCCCTAATTTACCTGCTCTGGAACGCATGCAAACGCATAAAAAATGCATGCAAACGCCTGGAACGCATTGAAAGCCCAATGCATCAAAAACGCGGCACAACCCACTGCACTGCGTGTGCAGAAACTCATGCAGATCTGCTCTGCATTTGGTGTGAACAAGGCCTAAGCATTATATTGAGGTCAGTCAATGTAAATGTCACATCTCCCTTCTAATCCTTACATTTTGCTGCTTTGGTTTCAGGTAGTAACAGATAAATAGGTAAATAGACTCTGAAAAGATGTAACAATACTGCTTTATAGTATATTTACTGTATATATGTGTAAGACATGCCACAGACTAAAATTCACCTAAATAACTATCTGATTTCAATAAGCTACTTTTTATTCATAATAGAGATTGACAAACGTGACATGGATTTTTCATTATTATGTTCAGTTGTTGCACTTCTTATAACTGCACTAAGGGGCAAACAACTAAATACACAGCTTAAATAGATACATGTAAACCGACCAACCTGACAAAATATTTGTAATTCTCTGCAGATATTTTTGTGTCTAGACACCTCTGCCAGATGCAATAGTTAAATTAGTGATGACCTAACCGTTCCCTGCAATTAAATAATACAGATTGCTCAGCAACCCATAGGAGCCCGCTGATTGGAAAATGAAGAGTAGCAGTACACTGATGAGGTCACCTCTTCCACATAAGAAGCCTACTGTGCAGACAACAGAAGGCTGATATCAAGACAGATTCAGTGACTTTTGGCGGTCTTATATAAAAGTGTATGTAAAGATGTTAATAAATGTGTACCTGGATTAAAGCGACACTAAACTCTGGAGTTAAATCTTAAAAATGCATTCAGGCAACTTAACTAATAACCATAATAAACCTTATTTGTGTATCACTCAACTGTGGATCCTCAAATCATCTTTGAATTGGTGCTGACACTGTCCTTCCTTCTGGAGGGTGGCTACTTTTGTTCCCCATGGACCGTGTGTATATTGTAAAGTAGCCACAGCTACAAGCTCGCTCCCGTGATGGACTATAATATCAGTACAAATTAGTAAACCAAATGTGAGATTGTAATCCATCACAGGAGTGAGCTTGGAGCGGTGGCTACTTTAAAACAAACACAGGGCCCATGGGGAACAAAAGTAGCCACCTTCCAGAAGGGATGACAGTGTCAGTACAAATTCTGACATGATTTGAGGATCTATAGCCGAGTGATACACAAATAAGATACATTTTTGTTAATAGTAAAGGTTCTTGAATGCAATTTTAAGATTTACAGGATTATTCACAAAGCTGCCAAAGGCAGCCGAGTGAATAACCCAGCCGTCTGTTCACTTCTGGCTTGTACGGCTGATTTCAGCTGTACATCGGCTAAAATCAGCCGTACATTGACTGCCTTCGGTCAGCCCGAACATGCTCTGCCTAAGGCGAAGTGCAGAAGGACTTCATCTCAACCGATCCAACATCTGGATCGGCTGAGCTGAAGCTCTGGAACGGCAGCGAGTGAATAGCTATTCTGCTCCGGTACCTCTGTAGTACTAAACAGAATAAAACGTAATTGAAAAGGGAAAAAAAGAACAAGTAGAAAAATTATTTTAAAAATGAAAATAAATAGGAGAATTAAAAAAATTAAGCGGCACCTGCTAGAGTCTTCCCGCCCGGCCAATGAATAACAACTGGGTGGAGCCGGCTGTGACGTCACGTCTGGCTCTGCCCAGTTTTTATTGTTTGACAGATCAGCATCCCCAGGTCATTTGGGGACGCTGCTCTGTCATTACAACTGGGCTCTGCCCAGCTGTCATTTGCGGGGTGAACGGCCGGCCATTCTCCCCACTTCGTCTGTCACTTCGGCTCAGTCGACCCGAAGCATATGCCTTCGGCTCGGCTGAACCGCTCGGCCACCTTTGGCTGCTGTACGAGCTATTGCGAATAGCCCGTACAGCAGCCCTTTGGTTGACTGAACCAAAGGGCTTCGGCGGCCAAAGAGCCAAAGAATCAGCCAAAGCTACAACTGTATACTTAGGCTCCATAGTGAATAACCCCCTTAGTGTCACTTTAAACAGTGCTTTTTACACTATGTCTGTAAATTATAAAATATAACAACATATGTCCAAAGTTGATAAAAATTGGTTTGTCTGATATACTAAGGGATTTAAACTCTCAATGACTATTCAGGTTTTACCAGCTACTATAAACAAAATAGTTTACAGTATTTGAAACATACTTATTATTTTGGCAATTGTTTGAAGATGTTCCATAACAATGTACTTTGTCAAGCTAAATACTGTTTTTAGATTACAAATGAAACTGTCACCAAAACTGTTGCTGAAAACTAAATGCAGGTTATAGCTGGTTTCCTGATTGCTAAATTGGTATTCTAAATTATGTGTTGACTTCTGTGTGAATTGTCTTTTACTACTGCCTAATCCCAAAGAAACATTTTCACCTTTAAAATTACAGCTGTGCCATGTGGTCATCTTGTCTGTTTACAATCTGTCTGTTGTGCCACTCTGGGTAAAGTTCCAATGGGTGAGGTGTACTGATAGCAATGCTGGGTTGCGGTTTTCCAGTTGTTTATATTGGGAGAAACCGCAGTGACACACTGCGGTTTGAAAAAGTGAATACCAAGATACTGGATGAAATTGGCATTATGTTCCAAATGCATACTTTGTTCTGTCGGATGCTATATGTAGTCAGTTGTTGATCATGAATGTTTCATGCTGATTCATGTTTAAAGGGGTAGGAAAGGATTTTTTTATTTTATTCTTGCATGTTTCTTCAAAGTGATGTATGACTTAATCTACAAAGAATGTGAACAGCTTATTTCAGTTTAGTATACATTTTGTATTTATGTATACTTCTTGGATCATGTGAACCATAACATAGTCACAGTTACATTCACATCAGATAAGAGATACAAATTAGGATTTATAGAAAATAGAATTGAGCTGGTAAAATAGTCTTAAGCTAGGATGGTTGTCACATCATTTACACGATAGCTTCACATCACTTAGATTTGCTGGCAATTACAGTTTATCCTGTGCACTGCTTAGGCATTTGTCATAGTGAGGTTCTCCTAAACTGGAACTGGACTGGAATAGTCAGAAAGAAATGGTATGAAAACTGATGTGGTCCAGAAAGTAAATAGACTGAACACCTTTTTCCTTTAAACTCTACCCCTTTAAATAAAGACACTATGATACATTGTGCTTGTATTTCTTGTTTTGTCCAAATGTATCTGACCCCTAAGCTTAGCCTAACCCTTAACCTCAGCCTCACAAAATTCTTAAAATTGGCACTTTACAGCAAACCTTCTCCAGCTCTTAAAAGTTGTTAGGTTAAGTGTTAATCTTTTTGGGCCAAGCCCAAAAAGATTAACACTTAACCTAACAGCCATTGCCATCACTCCAACCCTAACCCCCAACCTAACGCTTAAAGCCCAGCTCCAGTTAAAACTTTTTTTTTTTTTTTGGATAGAACAGGTCATGATTTAGTACAAAACAAGAGAAGAGACAGCGCCCTCTCCTTGTGAAATACGTAATGTTTATGAATACAAGAAACAGATTAAAAATACTCACTATTGGAGTACATAATTATGCATGCAATGAATTCATATCCGACACATCTCCCATCATGGATCAGGAAGAACTGATGCGATGGTGATTGACCAAATCCATGGACCAGACCCACCAACCACAATAACTAGACAGACGCATTTCGAGGTGCGTCCCCTTCATCAGAGGTAATGGTTCAGGCATCTGTCAGAATTGCATTGCTCTCTGTGTCCCCATTGGGGGACAGGAAGTAATGGGAAATCTCTTCAAAGGGAATGCTAACAAAAACACATTATTAGTCTTGGGAGGAGTATTGTCTGTGTCTTCTTGCATCGGTGTCGACAGCCCCTTCTCCCCCCTCCATTTCTTATTACAGGGTCAGTAAATGAGGAAAAATCTACCTAGTAGGGTCACAGAGAGAAATAATACCCTGACAAAATGTTAAATCTTTCACATTCTAAAACAAAAGACTGGAGTCAGGCTTTGACCCTACCTCCCCAAGGCCTCTACATCAACATCGTTGTCACACTATATTTAACATTTTTGTCAGTCTAAGATATTAAAATAGTGGGTCTCATTGAGTTCTAATATATTTTAGTAGTTAAGCTTCACCAAGTACTTTTATGTGAGTGAGTAGGACTGAAAACATTACCACAAGAACCTGAATGAAGGAAACTCTACCCTACAATGTGCTGTAAAGATTTGGCCTGTTTGACAACAGTTTCTCACACTTTAGGCTCCATTCACATATATAGCGTTTGCGTTTCCCGCGCGGTTTTCGATGCGGAAGACCGCACGGCACACAAACGTACAACCTTTCAAATGCACGGATTACGCTAGTTTGCGGCTATTATAGCCACAAATGTTTGGAATCCATCCAAAAATTACGCTTGGACTTTTTCGTACCGCGCGGCCACCACAAAAGTCTGAACAATGCGCGGTAAAGTGCATTGTTTTTTATGTTTAGAGCGGCTCTGCGCGTATTCGTACGGCTGAATGCGTGCGGACAACTGCTCCTGTGTGAATGGAGCCTAAGTATGCACATGTGTTACATTCTGATTGTACAATCTCATTTAGATCTACCACCCACCAACTATGAAATAGGGCACGTCTGATTGGATATAAACTGATTGGATGGTTTAGGCAGGTCCTGCTGTTACATAGTTTTTGTAAATATAAAGGAGAATGTACAAATGTTATACAGTCAGACACAGAGGCGTAACTAGGAACCCCAGGGCCCCGGTGCAAGAAACCATTAAGGGCCCCCCCCCCCCCCCAAATAAAAACATGATTTTGATACCTTTTTTTTGTTCCTTCTATAAAATAAAAAGTATATATTTTTTTACTTTCAGGGCTAGTTCACATCAGCTCCAGTGTGTTCCGGCCGATTTAGTGCTGGAACACACTGTATTGCAACCGGGGCCCTGAGGTTATAATGATTATACAGCAATGCAGAATACCACCAACTATGCAGGACTACAAGTCCCAGCACTGCATTATAATGTGAATAAATATAAAATCAGTTTGTCTTTTGTGTGTTAATTGTAATTTGTGGAAATGATAAAAATTAATAAAAATATATATTGGAAAAAAATATCTAAAATCAGCAGCAGCTTCTTACCCGCACCCGCCCTACCCTTCCCCCCACATCGGACTTACCTGACTCCTACAGGCGCTCAGCTTCCTCGTCTTTGGCGGCCAGAGGGCGGGGCCGAGTTAAGAGGGTCCGTCCTCTCCCAGTCCCAGCTGAAGAATGTGCTGGCTGGCGGTGCCTGCTGTGTCGGTAGCGGCCCTGCCAGGCAGACAAGGGAAACACAGAGGTGCCTCTCTATCCCCGCACAGCCGCTCGTACATGCAGAACGGTGGGGATGGAGCGGCGCTATCTGGAGGGGGGGACATGAGGAAGCTTTCGGGGCCCTCTGCCTCCTCTCTGGGCCACCCCCAACAGGCGGAACGCCAGGGCCCGGTCGCAATTGCGACCGTTGCGACCCTGGTAGTTCCGCCAGTGGTCAGACAGTAAAATGTATGAGCTTTAACCAGTTGACATCCGCGGTGTTAAACCCCCTTCCCATCCAGGCCATTTTTCAGTATTCAGCGCTGCGGTACTTTGACTGACATTTATTCCGTCATGCAGCGCTGTACTGAAATAAATTTTATACCCTTTTTTGGGGACAGATAGAGCTTTCTTTTGGTGGTATTTATTCACCACTGGGGGTTTTATTTTTTTACTATATTAAGGAAAAATTACCCAAATTTAAAAAAAAAAAACAGTTTCCCCTATATTAAATGATAAAACATTTATTATTACCCAATTTTTTGGTAAAATATAAAAGACGGGGTCACGTCGGGTAAAAAGACACCAAACATGTCAAGCCTTAAAATTGCGTTAGCGCGCGAAACCTCAAAAAACGATAATACCCCAAATTGGCCATAGGCGACGCTTTAAAAGCTGTTACCGCTCATCAGTTTAGTGTTATCAGCGATTAATGGCCCTAAAATGATTGCTCTCACTGCGACGTTCGCGGCGATATGTAACGTGTATCGCAATTGTCGTTTTTGCACGCTGGTGCACCGGACGCGTATTTACGTTTATCTGCGTGGGGGTGGGGGAGTTAAACATTTTTATTTTTTTATATGTGACTTTATTTTATTTTACTTTTTTATATGTAGTAACTGGAGGACACAAACTAGTGTCCTCCTGCCACCCTAAACTCACTATACTGCGAGCTGCAGCTCGCGGTATACTGAGATGCTGAAGCGAATCCCTGCAATTATGTCTGGATCCGCCCAGCTGCGCGAGTGACAGCTGGCTCTGCCTATCTAGAGGCAGAACCAGCTGTACCCGCCCACGTCCGTTCCGCCAGTCAGACTGGAGGATCGGAGCGGGGAGGTAAGTGTTCACTCACTTCCCGATCTACTGAGCTGACCTGTGACAGTTTAATTGTCACAGGTCGGCAAGAACTATGAGGATGAGTGAAAAGCACTCACCTCATAGTTCTCTTTTAATGGTGCAGATTTTTAGTGATCACTGCACCACCAATATCTTACACTTAACATGCAGTTTGCTACTACTCGGATGGATGGATGGATGGATGGATTGATAGATAGACAGCAATATAGAAATACAGTGGATGCAACCACAAAAATGAAGCAAAACATTTTTTTTAGTCCGGCAAAGAAAACCTTGCCTTTGCCTTGCTGGTAAAATAGGCAGGGCCAGATTTATACTTTTTTTGTTCCCTAGTCCAGTCACCTTGTGCTTCCCCCTCCAGCAGTTGCTTTAAATGCTGCCCCCCTCACCACTACACAGGGCCCTCTTTACTCCCAGTGGCTGAACAGAGCACCATGGAGTTTCCCTTGGATACTTTTACATATTGTAATGGTATAACCTGATATTAAAATAATTTCTTTGGGGTGTTCACCATTTTTAATCAACGTGTATCTATACCCTTTTTTTGGGGGGGATTTGGAGAGAATGGGGAAATGTTAGGACTCCTGTCAGGTTTTACTGCTATCCGGGGCTCCTTTTTATAGAGATTTCTCCTAATTTTCTGTTCTGGAGACAACTCTGAGAGAAAATCTGCAACAGGGACACAGACAACAATAAAAAAGCTGACAGAGGTTCCCCTACTTAACTTAAAGGATTTTTACTTCTCTGAAACAGGTTTGGTCTGGAATTACCCTGGCTTTAAACTGATGAGCAGTAAAAGCATTTAAAGCATTACCTATGGGGCATTTTGGGTATTGTAGTTTTTTGCGGTTTCACAGGTGCACACAATTTTTTTTTAAAGATTACATTTATTAGAAACTTTAAGTATACAATACAAAAATAGAAAAGTAAAAAGCGATACACACACAATATACAATGGACAAAGAATGGACGAAAACCCACGTGTCCCCAAAATACATTGTACTCATGATAGCAATAAACGAAGACCAATATTATACAGGAAAAACATTGCAAAGGCATTTGACAATGTAATGCAAGTGTACACGCTAGTCCCATCGAGTAATTAAGAGTGACCCCAATGGACCAGACTGAGCAGTACTCGGGTATACACGCGAGAAGGAAGCGGCCAAGGAGAGAAAAGGAAAAGAAGGCAATAAGGTACATAAAGAAAGAAAGGAGAAAGAACAATAAGGGCATGGTCACCAGCCCGGGATCCCCAAAGAGATAACCCTGCCACAAAGGCATCTGGTCAAATGGTCAGAAGACTACAAAATCGATCAGTAGTACAGAAATGTAACCAGTGGCTCAATAACATTTGTCATTGCGGTGATAAAGTTCCACAGTAAGTTCTTACATATGGCAGATAGATTGTAATTCATAGGTATCAAAAATAACAGTCTAAAAGGGTACAATTAGGGGGCATGACCACCTAACATGCAGCATTGTACCAGGGTGTGAAAAGCAGCGCCAACAAAACTTAGAGGTGGAGGGATTTATAGTGTGAAGTCTAGCAGGGCAGTAATACCATCTGGAGAGGACTTTATAGTTTCTCTCCTGAGTTCTACTGGCTATGGATGGGGTTTGAGACAAAGCAAAAGACTTGGAAATCTCCTCTTCCGAGAGGCTACAGTCAATCTCCCTTTGGTGCACGCAATTTTAAGGCTTGACATTACCCGACCTAACCCCATCTTTTATATCTTATCAAAAAATTGGGTATTATATTCTGTTTCTGTGCTCCTAAATTTCATTTTAGTGCATTTTATCCTAAAAATAATGGTTTGATAAACATTTGCACAAATACTGTGCAACATAAAACACTGCAACTAGCATTTTTTTTATTTGACAGTGCCTGTGCTTTCAGAAAATATATAATTGTTTGGGGGTTTTAAACTGTTTTCTAGCCAAAAATTCAGATCGTTATCACATATGTGAATATTTTAAGAAATTGCTCCGGACAGCAAGTGGTTAAAGCTGGTGATGGACCTCCAGTGTGATCTTTGAACTAGGTACAACCGGGAAAGGGTTGTTGGTTTTTTTTTTTTTTGTTTTTTTTTCTACCCTCTTTAGTACTTCAGTCTAAAGTGACTGAATAAAAATAATTTAAAAGTTGATTTTTTCACTTTTAAACAATACTTTTATAGTTTAATATAATAAACTACAGAAGAGAAAAATCTGGTGCTATAAACCAAAAATCAGTTACACGACTGCATGATCTAAAATGCATATTTAAAAGTTATCACTATTTTTATAAGAATTACAAAATGCATTTATTGGTTCTTTAAGTAATAGCAAAATATGTTTGGCACAAGAAAGTGTTTTGCGATGTTATTAAAACTAGCAGGAAATTAGATTTTGGAAAGTATAGAAAATGATGAAATGCCAGGCATTTGTTCAACTATTTTGTTTCTGGAGTAATGAACATATACAATAATAACATTGCTTTCAGCTATCACATTACAATAAATTCAACCAGGATAATTATGCTTTATGGTTTATTTACCCAAAAATTATTTTCATTTAGACCTTATTTACCTCAGATGCACAATTGTGTTCAGAAGAGGCTCCATTTTTTTTAACTGAACTACAGGCAGACATTAACCAGTTGACATCCGCGGTGTTAAACCCCCTTCCCATCCAGGCCATTTTTCAGTATTCAGTGCTGCGGTACTTTGACTGACATTTATTCCGTCATGCAGCGCTGTACTGAAATGAATTTTATACCCTTTTTTGGGGACAGATAGAGCTTTCTTTTGGTGGTATTTATTCACCACTGGGGGTTTTTATTTTTTACTATATTAAGGAAAAATTACCGAATTTTTTTAAAAAAAAGTTTCCCCTATATTAAATGATAAAACATTTATTATTACCCAATTTTTTGGTAAAATATAAAAGACGGGGTCACGTCGGGTAAAAAGACACCAAACATGTCAAGCCTTAAAATTGCGTGCGCGAAACCTCAAAAAACGATAATACCCAAAATTGGCCATAGGCGACGCTTTAAAAGCTGTTACCGCTCATCAGTTTAGTGTTAGCAGTGATTGATGGCCCTAAAATGATTGCTCTCACTGCGACGTTCGCG